>NW_019211456.1:46457665-46601908 GCF_002443255.2 Varroa destructor
TGTTATTCACAGCTTATAGACAAATTGATCGTTTGTTGGTTGATCGGTTCAACGATATTGACCGCATATTTTTACCATGACGAATACTACATACCCTTAGAGTGCAATTTTAATACTCTACTAATTGGCAGAAAACAGTGTTCTTATTTCTGTTTTTTATGTTTATATTCTGTTTTTTTTTTTCGTTTACTTCACAATTCCTTGTCGTAATTCTAATGAAAGGATTTAATGTTAGGTTCATAGTCAGCCATATATCCAGAAAATAAAATACGGTGAACTAGCCGTACTTACTTATTTGGTATTTCTTCACAGAGCTAGACATAGAGTATCGTCTAAATGCAGAAGAATACCAAACACCAGGCAGCGTCTGCATTTAAAATACTCTTCTGGCTCTTCTAAACAACACTTGAATAGACGCGCGTAGGCAAATGATTTAAAGTTTTGCCGATTTGGGTGAATTCTCGAAACTCTCAAAAAGTTGATACAGGTTGGTAATTGTTTAACACACTTTGGTGACAACTAGGCGAACTACGCATAAATTTAGCCAGTAAAATTCATGTTTATCTCCTAGTCTAGCGGACGAACACTGTAAAAGGGGTTCAAGAACTGACTGATGTTACCTAGAAATGTATGTACAACTCCTGGGGATCATCATACTTTATCTGTATGTCTAGTAAGTGCATTTTTAGGCATAGTTTGAGTCGTTTCGAGAAAAATCAGATCGGCTGGATAATAATTACGTTGTCTCCAATAGAACTAAGTTATTTTTCTTTAAAGAAGGTAATTTTGTTAAACGTTCATATCCAAATTATCGAAGCGCTTGACAGTCAAAGGAAAGCCCATGGTCATATTTAACGCAATAGTACCAACATCAAAAATGCCTCGATGATATTTTCGCATCCAATTATTACTTCTAATACATTTGTACCTGTCCTTCGTGGTTTAGCTTCTAATCCACTAATGATTGCAGCATAAGCGAAAAGAGTAGATAGATCGACATTAACGGTTCGAATCCGATGTACTGGTCTGGGTTCGGAAGCTGGGTCTACCAATAGTCCGTCTATCGCCTGCGTAGAATAGGCAGATGCTAAGAGAGTTGTGGCTAAAAAAGGGAGCACTCGGCTTTAGCGGCAACAAGAAGTCCTGACGTCAAGAGGTTTTTTTTGTGGGTGGGTGGGGGGGGGGGGGGGGCTGTCCGATTCGATTAGCTCATTCGGCTCATTACACGACGATTCAAAGGTTTTACGATGAAAGTATCAGTACAGTTTACGAGCTTAAAAGGCCGAAGTATATGGCAACCAAAACGGATCCGCTTTCACCGAGAGCTGGTGTAGAAGGCACGTCTGAAGTTGCTCCGCCACTGCTGATGATCTGCCGTTCTTTTTCCATAAAAGCACTAGCATTTCCTTCAATCAATCTCCATTAAACGAACACACACAAATAATTAACACGAACGAAAAGGTCACTTTTCAAATGCGGGAAGAGAACGGGGGTTTGGGTGATGTGCTAACTTTAACACGTCTGAGCATAGATCTTGAGACTGCTTCTAATCGAGTCATCGGCTCCCAGGGAGGCAGACGGACGAGCTGGCAGGCGACAGCAAACAGTTACGACGGTTGCAACGCGCTAGCAAAGCACAATATAAACTGTGCGAGTCATGACACATATGCGGCTCTTTAAGCAAATTCAGAATCAAACCTACAGCCGTTCCATTCCGCCGCAGTTTTTATTTAAGAAAGCAAGTAAATGTTAAATGCATATTACCGACCCTATTTGCTGAAGGACGAAAGGCAGAAGGAACGTCGCATTCCACCTAGTAAAGAAGTGTAAATGAAATTCTTCATGAGGTGTGGTTGGCAGTTTTCGTACTGGCAGCTGCTATGACAATCTTATAATGAAGGTCCGTTTAATTCCGTCCCCAGGCTTCTGCTTTCGTGTCCCTTCTTGCAACTTACTACGAACCGGGTACATCTAACCGAAAAAAAGGTAGGGTTCTTAGCGCGCCGTTGGCTTACAATGTCATTGCAAAACAACAGCAGCAGGTCCTTTCAACGTGCTTGTTGTCACATCCTGATATGTCCTCACTTTCTTTAAAGGTAACATAGGACAGTGGAGTATCGGTTGGGGATCAACCTCAACATGCCCCAGTTACTCGCCCTTGCCAACTTAACTTCAGCTGGTTCCGCTTTTTACAAGCAAAATCGCGGACGTACACATCACAACTAACCATATATACGCTGAAAGAACACGCGTTGAAGAAGATACGGGCTTTGTGTCTGTGTGTGTCCTCTTTGCTAAATATAGGCAGCACAGACGGTGGTTTTGAGGCAAAGCGACTGGCTTGCGGGATGCAACTAAGCAAGACGAAATCAAGCATGTCGCACCACAAATACGCATACAGAAGAAGAAGTCGCGAAGCGGTGAGGTGGGGTAAAGAACGGCATGGCATATGGCCTTGTCGGCAAACCCTGCCGCCCCACCAGCGTCAATCGTGCATGCTATCTATCTGTGAGCCCCAACGGAGTTTGACTCTTGAAAGAGCTCGCTGGTATATTGCAGTAGAGAGCAAGACGAAATAAGAGGACACACTTTGCGGTACAAACTAAAGTTTAGATGGCGAGACGAGACAAGCGAATGCTTTCGTAACAATTTGTCCGAAAGCAAATAGAGTCTATTTCGAGCTGTCAAGAAGTGCGTAAAGGAAAGCGATGGAGGGGGCCCGCTCTTCTGCGCAAGTGAAAGGGAAAAAGCGAACGAGCCAAGCGAGGGAGCAGGCAGTCAGGCAACAAACCGGGAAGTCCCCCAACATAAACAAGTGTTTGAAAATCGTACATCAAAGAGGTAAACTGTTTGGCCAGCGCAAGCCGGCTGATGCAGGAAATGTCTGCCGGTACTGATTATATGTATATGCATAGGTATCAAAAATGGCCTGTTCACCAGCGTCTATGAACAAAAAAAACGTGCCACTGATTAGAAATATATTTTTGATCAGAGTCTCCTTGCTTCGCACCTAACAAACGCTTTCCTCTTGAACACTTGAATACTTCGACGAGAGACGATGTGGACTGATATAATAATCCATCACTCCCTCCATGCCGTTATAGTATAGCGGCAATAAGACGAACAACTTCATTAAATTACTACGTCCGAAAATTGAAAGAGCGCGACACAATACGTTATGATGATGAGAATGCCCTTGTCGACAGCTACAGCTGCTACTACTAGCAATCGTATGAGAATAGACATAAGTATTTGCAGCAGAAGAGAATTTCTCTGTAAATATGCCTTAGTCTTAAACTCCAGATGGAAAACTCATGTGGTTGTATATCATCCTGTTAGCTTGACATCTGCCAGTCGAAGGTACGTTGAAACTCGATTGGAAATGCTAACAACAGAAAGTAATGGTCTCCTCCTTTCGCTGTTCTATACAACGATTAACACCAGTTTTAATGGCTGTGAACTATTATATTCAATTACTAGCTAAGCACAAAAAGAGGCATGAAATCCACACGGTCGCTGAAATACGTCATCTCCGGCGGCGGCGACGTACTCCTTCACAAAAAGACGTACGTGGTTAGTGGAGCAGTTCCATATGGAGCACGTTGCTTTAACTCGTTACCTTGCGAGTGCTTCCGAAGAAGATTTAAGATCACTAATCTGGTTGTGAAATTTTCACCTGGGATAAATTCAAATGAGTGGTTCCATTAGTGCTTAACCGAAAGCAGCAATCTTTTTTAATCGGCAGTCATTAGCGCGGCTACTGGGTGGTTCAGCGGTTCCTGTGAACAAACGTCTCGGCAAGGAAAGACACCTTACTACCTTGCCAAGGGACGAGGTTCGGAGTAACGAATCGGGAGAGTCCAATCGATAATACTTCGTTTTGTACTGTTGCGTTAGTGAGTAAGCAGGTCAAAGTCCCAATGAGTAGCCGTCCAGAAACGAGCCCGAGGTGTAGCTTAGGACGTCGACGTTGAGGTCAACTACGCTAGGCTAGTCGGTACAAATCAAAAGATCCAATAAACGCAGATGCGGTTTGTCCTAACTCACAGTGAAGCCATCTACTTCAATATGCACGAACCCTAATAAACTTCCTTCAGGCGGAATTTGCTTACGTTCAATAGCCTGTTACAAGCTGATGTGCCAGGTGGTGCAGATTGTTGGTCTCAATGTTCGTCGATGCCAGACCCCTAACTCTTCAAGAGTGATTCAGCGGCCGACCTGAATAGAATCTTCCCTATCTGCAAACGCATAATGATATTTCCCAACCGTTTCTCACGTGATGCCCAAAAGCAATTGCCCAAAAGCTAGAAAACATTTGCGGAAATCAAGTAGCCTATTGAAGTCAAAAATGTCGCTGTAACGTCTTGATTTATACAAACACGTTTTTATTAGAAAAGAGTATTCATATGTACCGTGGCATAAAGGCGTGCGGTTTACACACTAATAACCAAACTACGTTGCGTATGAGAAGAGTATTTAGGTAGAGAACATACATTGTTAAGGTGCCCAATTTTCAAGTTGATGCAGTCATCGGGTTGGATATATATCAATATGGATAAGCTAAGATACAACGACAGAGTTTCTTTTTACAACGACACATGTCTTCATATAGAATGTAAGTGCGTATATCAGACTCGTTTGATTCATATAACATCGAATAATATAAGCAAGAGGCAAGCCGGTTCTGTCTGCTACCTCTATGGTCTATGAGTACCGCATGTGTAACTGTTTTGTGTGCTCGCCTACCTTCGGTAGAGAAGACTTCCACTGTCAAGATAGAGGGAAATAACTACATCACTAAGCACCCAATTAAGCGTTGGAGCAAGCAGAATTGGCCAGTGGGCCTGTCGTAGTTCTACGACATGGGTTTAGCCAGTAACAATATCAATGGACGCGGCAACGCTTCCCCTATATGTCGGCCTCCTCTCTCCCCACGCAACGCTGTCGCTCTCAGCAATTTCTCTCTCGTGGTCTCTTGTTATCTCTCTCTCTCTCTCTCTCTCTCTCTTGCCCGGAAAAAGGGCGTGGAAACATCGACTCTCAAGAACTTGGCAAAGGGTAGAATCACCAGTGTTTTCCTACCCATACGACGATCCAAAGAGATCCAATTGAACTTGCTAGCCGCTATGTCTTGTTTGGCCATATGCATTTTTTGCTGTCTTATTCCTCTTGTCAGGTACACAGGTGTCTTGGTTTCTCCTATTTAGGATCATTATATTATAGCTTATTATAGCAATAGTAAAAGAAAACACGATCGGATGCAACGCCAGCAACCATAAGATCCACAATGAGCGCGATAGCGAGGAAACTCTAGGTCCTGTTACGTAGAGTTATTGCTCGGAGTAGTTCTGTTACCAATGAACAGGTAGACGCACCAAAATCATTCACGCGTGAATCCCACCAATACCTGTGTTAAATAGCTGAACTACGTCCGATGCATAGTTAAAAAAAAAAGAGTAACTTTAATGGCAGCTCTCATGTGGGTCGTTTCTGATTGTACGTACCCAACGATGTCAGTCACAACAGTTGCAACGGCGGCAACCAACCTGAAAAACCGAGCCGTTTGCCGGAGCTCGGCGAGATTAAATAGATGAAAGTGGTGACTGAAACATATTAGTGGATAATGTCTGTTCGTCTGCTTTAGCAGGTCTACAACTATCAGTCAATTTGTTTAAAGTATACCATATACAATCTCGCATCTAAGTTTCCTTAAATTTTGCTAAATAGGTAGGGATGTACGGTGTCACGTGAGAGTTCTGGTGGAAGATGAAACCTCCTTTAATCACTAGTTTCGATCGATTTTCCTATAAAATTTATTATAATCTCATTTATTTTTTATCAATCGTTTTGCCAGCTGATAATACACTATTCCTTTTCAGTCCCACCGAATACTTAGCATCACCATTTTTGGCATCAGTTTAGGCATTACCACAGATTGTTGACCACTGCTTACCGTCCACTTACTTGATTGATAATTTTATAAACGTTCAAGTTTTAATTTAAAACTGGTTAATGATAGATGGTGTTATCGCTACTCATAATTTTTTTGGCTACTCCTTCGAACATTTTTCAAATCAAAATTGCTACAAACTAGAACCTAAGCGATAGAACCATCATTTTAGCTATAAACAGTAGATCATTTTATGGGCCTGAATAGCATGTGTGTCTTTATCGTAATAAAATGTATGTAAAACATAAGGAATTTTCATAAAGATTTTACGCATCCTAAAGGCACTATATCTATAAAAACGTCCCAATAATTGTAGCACACCTAGTGCTGCTAAATTTAAGCTTTCAATAACCTGCAATGATTTTTTTTTACGAACGCCTTCGTTGATGGAAGATGGATTTCAACTTTTACGCTGTTGTTGCTGCAGACGTATTTGTGTTCCGCGTACGTATCTGTGTGCGTCTTCGGAGAGTTTTACAGGCGGTTATATCGGTGGCAAAAAGTCCGAGAACAAGAGCATCAATTACTAGTCGAAAAGCATATTTGGCTGTTTCTGAAACTTTCATTTGAAGGCATGCAACTACACGTCCAATTGATGAGAAGCAATCGCTCATCACGCAAAGGTGATTACAGCCAGCTTTTGCTATTGGATATCATACACTCATAAAAACTTAGAAATACCTTTTCGGGTAGCCGAGTCGGCCCAGCTCACCCCCTTACACCGCATTACAGCTGAGCCACTTCTCCCCCCGCCCCGCACTCGAATCTCGAGTAGAACTGGCGGGAGTGTCGCCGGCGTTCTGCGAGTTGTTCCCGGCAGAGATACCGGAGCGTCCATTTCCTGGAGCAACGTGCTTAGATGGCAATCCAAAGCAATAATAACAATCTGGTGTAGATCCCACCAGTCTCTGAGAGCACAATCCCTACTCTCTTACGCACAGTTCTTTCCCTATCAGACAATAGCTTTGGATGTTGGACAGTTAGAGCGACGGCACGGCGCTGAACCCACAGCCGATGCTGCTTATAGGGAGATTCGAAGTATCTGTCGGAGTGCTTCCAGTATTACTATCACCGGATGCTTATCGGGAAAGCACTCCGAAAGGCGCTGCCGAAGATTGTATAGATTTTGTACTCTGCGTTTCTGCGCTTTGTACGTTTGTACGCACTCTCTCGTTTTCTCCTCCCTCTCCCCGTGTAGAGGTGATGCTTATAATATGTGAATGGGTAGGTCCCCGCGGACCAGGCAAACGGTGCCGTCGGCATTGCGTCGTTGCTGCATTTGGGCATGGTCTTTCAATCGTTTAGTCGTTCGGTCCACCGAGCTGCCGCAAATGGCTGGTTGACTGGGGGCTGTGGCGATAAGGGGAGGCTCATAATGCTAAGCGCTCTCGTTGCTCGTTCACTACTCGATAAACTAGGAACTCCTGGATTTTGGTAGTGGTGGTAGTACCAAAGTTTGCGCCGTTGATGCTAGATCTCAAGCCCAGCGCACAAGTACCCTTAAACGTTGCCGCTTTTCCGGTTCTACTTCTTTTCGCAGTTGGGTAGTATCTGTGAGGACGAGACGAAGGGCTCGATGCTATTGGTGGCGGCAAGAAGAGTAAATTGTTTTTTCAGTATTGAGCTAAATGAAGCGGCGCTCAAGTTGGCCAGATTTTCGACCAATTCCTCAATTTCTTTCTCTTTTTGGTAGGAAAAATCAGCCACTTGCTAAAGTGAAGCTTACAGCTGCCCGGCTGGAGCGAAACTTGGTCTCAACAAGCGGCGGCAAATCAGAAATGTGCCAGGGGCAGACTCCAACAAAGTTGCGCTTCGATGGACTGATGCTGGCCGCGGTGCAGATGGCGGTGGTAGTGGTGGGGGTGGGGGAGCGCCAAGAGGCTCCCTCGGTAAAACGGGCTTCTGTAGCTTCGACATTCGTTCTCTACATAGCCCGAACTCCTTCTTCTCCCGTCTCTGCTGAACTGTTGTCGAGAGACGAACAACAAATGCTACCATGTTTTGGCTTCCGGATGGTCTCTGGGAGGCCAACTAAAGGAGGCCGCTGAGCCCCGGTGGTGGGTGTCGCGTCCGCTTTGCTCTGGGGACCCCTTCCGCCAGGGCCCACTGGCAACAGCGACTTACTTTTAAATGGTATGGAAGCGGCAACGATGGCTACCAAGGAAGCTCGACGGCCTACCGGTGGCGCTTATGTGCCGTGCTAAGCTAAGGAAAGGTTAAGACGCGAACGCGCACGCTTGCCTGTGCTTGGGGAATATATCTGAAATTTATAGCACACGCTTGTGCCATTTGGCAGGACGATAGAAGGGAATTACCACCTAGCGGTGCAGGTTGAGGGGCTGCTGCGGAAGCTGATATCCGCTTTAGAAAAACGAGATGCCCCCACTTCTGGTGAAGTAGCCCACTGGGGCCAAACAGCCAACCAACTCTCGCTGCTTTTTAACCCGCGAAGGTTTGCCAGCTGGTTTTAAAACCTAGCAAGTTAATTATTCTAGAGAAAGACCACAGCGTCTACAACCCCGTTAGTTTCAAGCCTCTTAGCTTTTTATACAAAATCTTAAAAATGCTTCGAAATTTCATAGGACAAATTCATTTTAAAATGCCGAGACGCGTTATACTACAATGTGATAACTCGGTCACCTAAATTGTCATGCGTTATGTCCATCCACCGATGACTTTCTAGTTTTTAACTCTAGCCTCTTCAGCTAATCTGCAGAACCCTGCATCATAAGCCATGGATAATTGCTCCCATCGCGAAGTTTACAGCTTCTTTAGCATCGTCCATAACAAGCTTAGTATTCTACATAGCATGTGTGGTCTCAAACAGAGCTCACGCCCTCTAATGCAAGACAGTCGACGCCTGTAAATTATGGCGCCTGCTTCGCTTTGAGACACGTGCTTTCTTGTTCCGCTCGCCACAGGGAGTTATGGCTCGCTCCTGTAAAGGTTGGCCTCCATCCGCTCGACTCACTCACAACTATACGAAGTAAGGCGCGTTAGGATAGTCCTTGTTACAGTATATCAAACAGCCAAACCGGTAGTTTCAAAATGTATGATTTTGCTGCTTTGATAAGCACCAATTTTGTTAGGAATAAATGTTTCTCTTAACCAACACGCACCTTCTATACCAAGTAGACCCGCCTATACAAAGCCTGTACCAAATGCCAGTGTATTAGTTCTGCTAAAGCGTTTGCAAAGAATAGCTTTACCAAAGCGAGAGTGAGGCACCTCTTCGTAGAGCAAACGTCCACATGGCTAACTGGTGACTCCGCTCACACTGTCCTCGCTCCGAGCTACTCACAGCGTCTTCAGTCGCTCCTTCAATCCCTTGGGATCCATGGAGTAAGTAAGAGCTCCTGCCACTCCGCTTTATTTGTATTAAAACAATGGTCGCCGATAAATTGAAACGAGTAGTTTGTGCTCGGGAACTGTCTGTGTGCTAGCTTCTCGGTGACGCAACGGTCGCAGCCTCACACTCAGCAGCGAGCCTCCGCCTAAACACATCGAACACGTGTGACAATAGTAATAGTAGCACGTGCAGCACGTTAATGTTGCAGGTTGACAGTAGCGTTCTTACTGCCTGCGATAGTCCGGTAGGTGGCTCAGAGGACTGCGCCGGTTCTAAGTTCCTGCTGCTGTTTGGAATCTAATCGATAAAACGATTGCCTCAATTAGTCTTTTTTTGTCTCCGTTTCAGTTTTGCCAAAGTACCATGCGCCGACGCATACGTACTGTATAAGCATTCCTGCCTTTCGATGTTTGCCAGAGTGCATTTTGTGTCTATCTGATGAATGTACAGTTCTATTAAGTTGGCATATAGATAGGTTGCCATAGATAGCCTGTGTAAGCGTTTTTTTGCGAGGCCCGCCGTCTAGATGTTCGAAGCTTAAATAAACACGCAACATACAAAAACTGCATAAACTAGATAACGAAGAGCACCACATAGTGAACGAATAAGTGGGAACGTGGTTAAGCTTAGAAGCAGTGGGATAAGCAGCTAAACTGGGAAGTAATAGGGTGTCGGAAACGGATCGGAGAATAGGACTAGAGATATCAGGACTGCAAAACCCTTCGATGGCTTGGGTCAAATGCGACGACACTGGTTTCAATGGCATACAAATCGACCAATGGGCAAGTAGCAGGCGTAAGTGGGTCAAACAAGCCGTGTCTACATTAGGCAAGCATTTATCTCGACGGCTATGCACGCAGGATGAGGTTCGCTGCATGCCTCAAGGGCACAGTATACATAATTAGCCGAGCTACTGTGAGACGTTGCGAGACAGATGATACGGGCGGCAGGCTTGTTCCTTATTTGCCGCCACGAACAAAACGTCGAGAAAGGCAACAAGCCAGTAAGAGTGAATGAAAGGCTCGCTAGGCAGAGTCGTTTGCTAAACAACATTACCAACGTGAGAGGCGACAAAGGAACGCCTTTTTCGCTAACTAGCCCTTTCCACGTTCCAGACAGGGTTGCCTACAGGATAAAGCGAGGCTTAAAACAACAGTCGGGTAAGTTTAAAGATCTACTCTAAGTGCTCCAAAGGTTTGTCTTGCTACCACGCATAAAATGTAAATTTAGTTTTTGGACAAAGGCGTCTCCGTGTCTGTTGTCGCCGTAGGCCTAACCATACCCTTGATACCTTCGTTAAAGGATAGGATCATGTTTTTTTTTCTTTCCGCAAAGGGATTTCTATATTGTTAAAGAACTTGGTCTTCTGGTCTGTTACTAATAACGGCCTTTCTGTTGTTGAAGTATTAGGTATGTTTAGCACTATATTCTCGCCAAACCTAGAATGTGTGAGTACACATTCTGTGTCCGGAGAGAACTTGACTTGCGCAATAGAAGGCAATCCAATCTAGCAGTTCACCTAAACTGTGCTGGGTCCACAATGCAACCTGGCTCACTTACTGCCTAGTGGGCTTACTCTTCCGTGCTTGCCTGGGGTTGTAACCCTTCGACAAAAAGTATGCCCGTACGTTTGATGGAAAACTTAGCAGATTGAACGGCCGCGATTCATTCGTTATAAAGTTTTGAGAACTGTTCAATGAAGCAAAGCTGCATCGCTATAGAAGAATTTAGAATATATTTGCCTCCCGTTCTATGGCCTGTGCCGCTTTCCATTTCCGCTGCCCACCATGATCATGGTTAGCAGCTTCACCCGCTGAACTGACATCGTTTTCTGCTAGCGCCTTTAATTTAACCGAACGACTAGGGAATTCATTCGGCACCATAGTCGGCTCACCGTGTTTGGGCAAATGTTTTCTTCTGCTCCTTTATTGGCAATTATGCACGTGCTTCAACAATGTACTAGCGGAAAAATGTTGCTGCCTACGAAGTGATTAATCATAAATGGCTATCTTCGTTCCGTTAGCTACGTAAGCTGCTAGCAGCGTTCGTTTCTATCTATAAGACTTATTTTTCCAAGCGCGTACCGCCATATGCATAACGCTCAGAGATATGTAAGGCGGCAGTCGCTGGGCCTCATTCATTCTGCAGTTTCCGCTTCTACACTGATCGTCGCTCTGACACTGCATGCGGCTAACGTCTCAGTTCCTTTCATTTAGATAGGGATAAATTAGCCCCATTCTCCGTCGCTGTTCTATTGAAATGTTCCTTCATTCAGGCGTCTGCAGTAACTGCGTTGGTAATGATGGAGGTTGCTGCATCTGCCCCTGCCGCTGTTGCCCTGGCTACCAGCGCTGACAAAATTTCTGAGCTGAGAGAACCACCGACGCTTGCTACTAAGGCGCTACACTTATGACAAGAGGCTTAACCATGTTCAGTATCGTCTCGTGTGTGGGCGATGCAAACGTTCTCCGTGGTCTCGTCCCGTCACAGGAGTCCGCTGGCACAGAGGCCTGTTGCCTAGAGAATTGGCACTGTGCCGTGCGCCAGTTTTCTGAACTTTCTCGGCTTGAAGAGATTATAAGTTTCCACCACAAGGCTAGCTGACTGGTTCCTCGCCACTACTAGTGCTAATACTGCTATTGCTGGCCGACCGGGGGCGTATTGGTCGCAGCCGCGCCGAGGGCCACTGTGCTTATGTAATGCAGCGTTCCTCAAACGCAAGTTCTAGTTGTCTTAGTAGAATTTTCTGGATATCTTTCGATTAGAGATGCATGCGACTTGCATATTTCCCCCGCTGGCCCGACATCAATGAGCCTTTCGACCTGGCGCTGCCCATGAATCGAAACTGTGTGAGAGAAAGCAATGTCATGTACATCACATAGTTTACAGAGCTTGTACGTAAATAAAAATGCACTAAATCTGAGCACCGATTGAGAATCTCTTTCAGTCTGGTTCACGTATATGCTGGGGCAAAGGTCTCTTGACAGTTTGGGAAAAAATCTTCTAGGGGATATGTACGTTCATTTAAGTCAACTAGTGGTCACGTACGGTCGAGGTTCAAGCCGCTGTTCGAGCCGTTGTTCAAGCAATAAATCATTTAAATATCCTCAAGTGGTCATACATGAGTGCACGTAACGGATACTCAGTTTCGAACAGTGTAACCTACACGTTTTATTAACATGTCTAGTTCATCTAGAAAATAATCTGTTAAAAGCGTTATATTATTCGTTGTTTGAAAAGTTCTTACATTGTATAGGTTTGTTGGTAGAATGCAGCAGCGTACGTATTTGAGTTGCGCCTTTAGCTAGAATTGTGGCTTTAAGGCTGACTTGTGCTCTATGGTTGTCTCCTATAGGCGTGTTGTTATAACTATGCACTTGTATTCGTTCGAAATAATTATTTAAATTCAACATCTACTCGGCTTTCAAATACCGCTATTTGGGGGCAGATAAATCAGCGGAGGTGCATGCGTGCTTCAACTTTGCTGTCCCTAGTACCGTTTCGATGTGGATGACGTAGGAACATTCTTCGTTCGAATAACTGGATATATTTGTGTCAGTAAATGAAGCACTCTTCCTGCGGTAGGGCAGACTTGAGTAAGGAAGGGGAATTTTTAATAATCAGTGTTAATGCAGATTCGGAGCATTAGTAGCCCCCACCATTCCGGGCTTTCAGAAACTGCTGGTATCGAGCTACGAACGGTCCGACTTGACGACTCTCTATTCTTCGCTTGCCATCAAAGCCAGCAGGCCGAACAAGCACCCAGCCAAACAAAAAAAATGGTGGCAAGGCTTACCAGTTCCATGATCCCAAACGGAGAATGAATCAGCATATTACCACTGCAATATTTTGTGTGTCTACATCGTTTTCGATACACCCAAGCGAACTATCATTTTTCGAACACGATATGAGCTGTTGCCCCATATTAGATGGATATATATGCGTAAGCCAACTTTAATACATGTTCATTCATACGCTTCTTCAACAACGATTCTTCAACAAACCTTCGCAGATGATTGCAGCGACATAATCAATGCATTATCTGGCGAGCGAACGAACACTCACACAAATCCAATCACGCTACATTGCTAGAGGCCGAAGACCCATCGATGCCTGCGTCTTCCTTGTCGACGTCATAGAAGGCGTCTAGCAATTGACGCGTGGCTATTACGTTGTTCCGGATAGAAGGCAGCCAAACTGTACGAGCTACAGCAACAGAATCACTTCTTTTCTTTTTTCATTTGGTTCCCATACATTCGTGCACACATCCACACGGGCATAACAGAAACAACAACATCCACTTCTATAGAATTGCAGCAGTTGCGCGACCGCAATACGCAGCGATCCTTTCGTTCACCGCAACCGCACTAGCCGCTACCTCTGCAATTGGCGTGTCCATCTTTTAGTTCCGTGTCTCTGATGGAGGCTAGCAGTGTATGGCTACGGCCAGCTGGGGGCCCGATCAAGCGGCAATTTCTCGCTCTTCATTTCGCTGCCCCTGGCGGTCATATAGCGGCAATTCTCTGCCCGTCCTTGTGGATCGTGCATAGCACTGGTGGCTGGACTAGTGCGGCCGCAATAAGGGATCGTGGTGCCATTGTGCTGCTGGTGGTGCTACTACCGGCGCGTTTTGCCATCTCAGTAAGGCAGTTAGGATGCCCGCGGTAGCAAAGGTTGGCACTGTTTAGCCGGCGGCCAAATGGCATTCAGAGAACCAGGCTTTAAGGTCAACTGCCTACATCGGTAATACGTTAACAACTCTGGTCGAACAGAACGGGTCGGACAAAGCGCATGCGGGCCATGGCTCCGTTGTTCATTCGTTCGACCAAGCGAGTGACTGGGCGCTTGTCTGATCATCCGTTTCCTCGTTTGAGTCATCGCAATTTCTTTTGACCACTTCATTCCCCGTTGCCGCTGCCGGTATCGCCACCGATACTGCCGTAACCGGGATAACCCTCGCTGTTCCCCTTTGCCGGGGGTTACCTACCTTCTATAGGTCCTATAGGTACATCCTTGGTTCGTTACCTTAATTCTGCAGGGTGCAGTGAAGCTGGTACGCTTTGCTCTTAAAGAAGACGCTTTTCGGCCACATAGGCATAGATGCCGTTCTCCAAAGGAGAGGTGCGCAAATACTGGATACAGAGGAAAAAAGTAACAGAGGAAAAAAGAGCTATAAAGGACGGCGTATACCATGCCCAAAATCCTCTAAACTGTCAGCTTTTTGTTGCCCGACCATCGCCAGGGACTCACTGGCCACTTCGCGCTTATCAAGGGCGCCTTGGCGGTTGGCAGGCCCGCAGCCGTCGCCAGCATAACGTATGAGAACAAATGATAAGCTCTTCCTTGCTTCTGGCGTGAACTAAGTAGTACCAGTGGCTATCCACCGGAAAGTCGGCTTGTATTTCGACATTTCTGCTGTTGCTGCTGCTGCCGCCGTCGCGTTAGCTGGCTATGCCCTACTCCGAGCGAGCTCTTTGTCGTGGAATTTCTTCGCAGCGGTAACTCGCCAACTAGGCTAGCTAACATAGACGCAATGAAGAGCGAAGCGCCTTGTTGACTAGGCTGCCAATAAACCACAAAGTAAATAGCCCTTTCGCGGTAAGCTCTGTATGAACTAAACTATGGCCTCTCTTTCGTATCGAGTTAGTCACTCAATAGTGAAATTATACATGCAAATGATAATAATGAGCAGGTATGCGTGTTCTATAGTATATGGCAAAAATGCAAACGATTCGCTAGAAAAATTTAAAGATGATTTACTCTATTAATGTTGTTTCCTTGAGTGTTTTTGTGTTCAGCACATCACAGCTGGTAGCAGAAAGTCTAGGTTCTCCGCTACATCTTTATAAGAAGACTCGGGTCTCGCTGCGTCATTTTTCTTACCTGATACAACAAAAAGCGAACTTTGCTAACAACTCTACTTCAACCGTGCGTATTTTAATTTCTATATGAACGAATCCAGAATTCGTAAGAGGCCCTCAAAAATTCTCAGAGACTTGAAGTACGTTGTAACCATCGATGAATGGCAAGAATAGATAATATGAGATCTAGGTACAGAATAGCACAGCATGTGTCACTGTCATCTTCATATTGCGTTAAATTTTAATTAATTATCCCGATCTCGAAACATTTTCACTGAACTCGAAGAGCGAAGACACGGACCTCCAAACCATGGGTCTCCTGTTAACATCGTATGAGTTAATATATTTCACTCGTTCGACCTGCTGTGACATACGGCAAATACGGCATTGTAAATGAAAGCCATATATAGAATTCTGCTAAACCTGCTAAGCCTCATTAGTTCTCGTTATAATACATTTAGTCCAAACCGCAATTTGAATATAGGTTTTATTTTAATTAGTTAGTGATTATAATGTCTTTATTGTTACCTCGCTTCCGATGCAAGCGGTCCTCTCATATGATTTAAAAAACTCTGCACCATTACTAAACTACGAAAAATTACTAATGTAGAAGGCTCTTAAACGTAGGGGGCTGAGTATAAAATACCGAGAACCCTATTTCGATCGCGGAAATCTGCTACGTGAGCTGCTGTCACAAGCTCATGTCAGCCTTACTCATGCCTACCAAGAAAGATCGGTGCTAGGCAAGCGTTGGAAAAAAGCGGCTGTTTTACAGTCGAGCGGTAATCGTATTAAAGCAATTATATTTCAAATTTAAGCAGGTAGAGCAGCAAAAACTCTGTTGTCCTTCCTTGTTAGCTCGTTATAAGCTAACAAGGCCCGTGCACAGATAGGAACAATCATCACCACCTCAACGAAGATCAAGACTCACAAAAAAACTAAAACTCTATTTTGGATGTTCTGGCCTTCCCGCCTGTTGATGATGTTATGGTGGAATACTGATTGAGATAATGATACGCTATACACGCGAACATTATGCTGACTGCTACTCGACGATGTACCTAGAACTTATTAAACGATTTATGGATCAAACTGAATCCGAGAAATCAACACGGCACCAAAACCCTTTTTGGACGACAAACATTTTAGGTTGCATTTCCCAGTCACCTGCTGTTCATACTTTTTTAATTGGTACACTCGGATAGGGCAAAATTATTTCTGTTAATTCATAGTCTCTTCTTTAACATATTTCGGGTTAAATGATACTTCAAATTTAGTCCGCCTTGAATAATCGAAAATGGAATAGATATATAGCAGCGCGTGTTGCACTAGGTTTTTTAATTCGACCGTGTATGTTAGGACACAGCCGATCGATATAAAAATCCACAGCGTATAATTTGTCTAAATATAAGTGGTGATACGTGGCCAGTAATTGGGTCTTAGAGAACGTAAAAAATAAGGTCTTAAATGCCAAAAACCGCACGTAATCTCTCGCTGCGTTTCATATTAATCTTTTAAATTCTTGTGAGTCTTAGAGATAACAAGTAAGGTGCTCTCAATAAAACAAATATCTACGTACGTGGTAAGTGGTAGAAAATGTGTCTAAAACATTAGCAGACTACGCATTTACGTTGTTTCCCACAACCACAGTTTATAAAAAAAAAGTTTCCCGCTGAATGGAAATACATTGAGTACGAAGTTCACTCAATTTGAGATCGCTTAGATCAAATGATTTACTATTAGTTAGACGAGACAATGAATACAACGAATTCAAACAAAATTAAGTGCTATTGAAATCTGTATCTAAGTAGGCATTAATTAGTATTTTGAAAAATGCGTTTTTTGTTTGCAAAAATTTAAAAGCTAGTGATTAATAAAGGAGCGATTTCAACTGCGTGTGGTACATTTTTTCGTTGGTGCATTGTAGATAGATTTTTTTAATTGATATTATTTATTACGTAACGTACATACGCAGACTTGTTCATCGTACATAGCTTCTTAGCTATGTATAGGTTAGCTGTGCCGTAGGCGTATGCTTACAGGATTAGAATCTGAAAATAGTAAAGTGATAAGGCAAACATTCATCTTGATGAGCGAACGATAGACCTGTCATTCTTTATACAAATTGAGAAGAAAAATTGCTATTTATGCGTTGCTAGCAGCATGTGGTAATCAAACGACATGTTAGCTACAACAAGCATTTAGCTTTACTAACGTTTGAGCCTTGTCGGTTCTCTGACGAGCATACCGACCATAACCTTAACTGCAACACAGTCTTCATAATAATCTCGTCGTCTCACGATTTAACACACAGTAACAAAAACGTGGATCGCAGATATCATATATATCTAGCGTGTCTGACTTCGTGTGTATGTTTTCCTTGGCCTCTAGCGCTCCGTCGATCCTCTTTCTGCCTTCCTTGCTACTCATAAATACATTTGATGATGGTGCTGGATGATAGCAGCTTTCCCGGATAATTTTCCGGAACAATTCCTGATCTTGCTGTTTGAAGAAGGGTTTCCTTCTTTCTTCACCCCATGCACCTCCGCCACTCCCTATGGCTATATCCCTAATAGGCTACCATCATCTACAGAGGTTGTGCGTGGCCCCTGTTACAAGCGGTCGGCTTAAGACGTTAATGATCACTTGTGGACCTTTGGAACAGACAATAGAAATAATAGAAACAGTGGCACATCGTATCTTGATTTTTAGAAGTACAATAATTGATGCTCAGATCAGCATTGAACGAGAAAAAAACAAATATATATATATATGTATTTCGAAACCAGTGCCTTAGTTAACGATATTCTATTTGAAATGCGCATAATGGATCTTCCTACAGATATGAAGAGCTATTGGAAATTATTGGTGAAACAATAAAGATCAGCCGCTGAAAACAAATCCAATATTAAGTTTCAGTCATAATACTAGTATTAGATTGGTAAGGAGTACCTCGATTGTATTTCTTCCTGTAACTTCCACTGCCTGACGGTTCAATAAAGGTAGTAAACGGTGTCAATGCTAAGCGTAATTTACTTAAATGTTGCAGTAACAATAATGGTTTTATTAACAAGCCTATACCCACAAGACCACATTAATTCGCATGAATGCTTGAAGATTAGGATCGGGATCTGTCACACGCTGCCCCTTCGCTATGCCCATGGACTGTACACACGAAGGACTCTTGTTTATCGCTAACAAACAAGTATACGATCGTCAAATGCACACACAGTTGGTTAATTGTGGGTGCGCGTATTGGCAATTAAGTTGAAGGGGTTCGCTCAGCTACAAATACTAGCAGACACGTAAGCCATTGCATCCGTCGTTTGTTAAGTTGTTCCATGCTAAACAACTAATTATCTACTTTTTCGTGCATTAATACGTAGTCAATACAAAAACGAAACACTAGTAAGAACAGGACAGGGCAAACATGCTATTGCTTCGTCATGATAGCAAGTTAAGTTCCTATGATGATACAACTTATATATACACACATCACTCGTTTTTTACGTTCCGGACTTAAAGGCGGTAGGAATATAATGTGTGTTTTAGTATATGGATCACTATATTTCAGATAAAGGCCAATACGGGCGTCGTGGTTGATGCCTCGAAATGCGATCTAGCCCTACTTCGATCCAGTGGGGAAATAGGTGATGATGCTGGCGAATTATTATAAACATTTTTACGATCATTTCCTAAAATGCATGTCCAGTTAAAGGACTGTTGGAGCTCTATACGAAATTGTTCTTTTTGGCCACTTATTTCCATGGGATATTGCTTTCCAGTTAAAAGACGTAGCGTAAGTAGGATACTTCGAGTTAGTTAAATATGTTGTCGAACGTACCGCTAGCTTTTCGCTACGTATGTGTGGCTTACTATCCCATCGCTTTCTTTTAAGAAGCTTTCCTAACTATAGCAAGCATACCTCGCACATTCGTTGGTTCGTTCCGAAGGACATATGATGCTATTAATTTTTGTAAGGTATACTGAAAACAATTAAAAAAAAAAAACATGAAAGGCGTCACAATTCCCACAGATCCCAGCTTGAGGAAATCGAAATGAACCGTATCGGCAAAACCGCAGCCGTCGGTAGATAGGTGTTGCCGTAGACATATTATTCTCTATCGATCAGTCGATCTAAATTACCGTGTGACAAAGTATGTGTGACTGTGTCTGTTCGATCTACCGATCACACGTATTCCTGCAATTGCTGATTTGCTATAATAGCTATCTATCGTAGCCTCGAACATTCTGAAGACATTGTCATTTCAGCGAAATAAGAAATGTTTAAACAGCTACGAGTATCGATATAGCAGATTGCAAGGAAGACATTGGCATGAATGCTTATACAAGTGTTAATATAAAATGATTATTAATTGCTTTTACTAGCCATTTGCATTGCGCGTCTGTCGTGTCTTGTCACCACCGAAGCCTGAACACGGATTATCGTCACAGACACACTCAAACAAACGCCCCCGCAAACTGTCATGTACGCATCGCTTAAATCGTTTACGATGCAATCAAGGATCCGAGTGTTTGACAATCAGGTCACGTATCCTTATTACAAAAAAAAAAAAAAAAAAAAGTTTCCCATGCTTTGTCTGATTGATGATGTACTTAAATGCAGAACGTCAAGGGGGTATTATCAACGTTATTGGTCGTAATGTATAAGTCGATAAAGCCAAATTTATATGGTGTATAGAGGGAATATTTATAGACGAGGTCGGTCGAATGCTCACGTGGCTTCGTTCACCAGTATACGAGGATCAAGAGTAAATCAACAAGATAGAACATAATGAAGGCAGGCTTCCAATTTGCACGAGCAGCATTACAGACGGCAGCTAGTAAATGGCACGTTACAGTTACATACACAACCACACGTATTGAACTGGGTGGCACGATAGACCTGCTCATGCGTCATTACATCGTTTATCGGCTTCTGTATCATTACTACCGTAGTACGCAGGGATTAGTCTCACGGACATTGAGAGCACTCCTTCCACCATGACCCTAACTGTCATTTGAATCGACAGCTAGTCGCTGGCCTTCCAAAAAGGATTAAAAAACCTGGACTATCCGCGTCTGAAATGTTCGAAGTAATAGAATAAGGAACATCTATTGTATGGCAATTTGATCAGTGATATGCTTGCCGTCTTATCTGTATCCGTATAGCCGTGTAAGTGTGTGATGTGACATTTTTTTATCCTACATTTCGTCTAACCTGCATGATACAGAATAATCGTGTCCTAATCATACCTTTAGGTGCGATGGCCGCCAGTACCGCTAAGACGAGTAGGCCGGCTGAAGCCAGCAGCGTGTTGACGTGAGCTGCCATAACACGCACAGCCATCACAAAAGTTTGCAGGATCAATGAATTCCAACAATGTACAAATGATTGTTGTGATAATGACCAATGATGAATAATAAGCACAACCTAATATTGACAGCCGGGTAAAATGACACTCGCTATCGATAATGATAATACTACTAGCGTTTGACCGACGTTACCTCGAGAGGCTTAAATGATTTGTTTTAATTGTTGCGATCTTTATATGCTTCCTCTTCTTTATATGAAAACAGCGGGGAAAAATGAAAATTTATTGGTAGCGCTGACAGTGTCAGCGTATCAGCGTTTCATTTGATTTTCCCATTCAGCCGCTATGGTGGTAACAGCGGGCCGGCAATGGCAACGTACGCTTGTAAAAATTCACTCTACAGTAGAGAGATAAGAAAGGGGGAATACGACAAAGCGTCCGTCACACACACCCTCTTCGTTTTGGCAAGGACCACGTAACTGTCGAGCAACAAACGCTGCCGCTTGGGTATGACAAGCAGCAGCACCACAACGATGACGACGAGGATAATGCTGACGACCACTTTAACGACGCCCCTCGTTCTAACGTTCTAAACAACTTGATCAACAAACCAAAGAAACGACCTGCGGTGGACCGAACGATAACACAGTAACAGTAGCGACACCAGCAGTAGTCGATACAAACACGCAGAATGTTACACGCGCTTTTTTCTGTGGCCCGTTCTCTCAGGAGAAGCAATAGCCAGAGCTGCAACCGTAACCTCGCGCATCACACACTTCACCGTACCTCACTTAACCGCGTCTACCGCCACTCAGGCACCTGCTCGGTCTGTCAGGTGCGCTCCAACGAGTCAGATCGGAGAGAACAACGATAACGATGCCGCAGAAAACGACAACATCGACATCCCAGAACTCCACACACCGGCCAACAAACCAACGGATGAATCCAACAGTGTATACCAGTAGTGCGCGCGGACGCAATTCGGTCTCCCTATTTATCTACTGCTCACCTCGTCGCTCACTTAGTACGACACACTCGGCTGGTGCCTTTGTACACCAGCAAACTCGGAGACCCGAGAGAAAACGTATCTATCGAAGCAGGCCTGGATGAAGGCGCACGGTGGCATAGTCGCCTTCACGGTCTCGCCAAAAGAGGAGAGGCCCTGCACGGCACAGGGGAGAGTGACTGGAGGAGTCGAGGGCCCCTGGAAAGGGTGCGCATGCGCCTAAGGTAAATCTTGTCTTATATGAGCCTGCCCGCCTGCCTGAAGTTAGCGACTGGCGCGCGGCAACCCCGAATTCGCCAACATACTAACACGAGCACGCAGCTCACAGGGGCAGCGCGAGTGAAAGAAAAAGGAGAAAACGAAAGGCTGAGTGAAGAGATAGAGAGGTGACCGGTAAATGGAGAGAAGAGCGTAGCAGCACAGCTCACCTGCTGGTCTTCTAACGATTTCTCCGAACCGGTGTCGGCGCTCAAAGGTGCCTACCTTACATTGAGGAAAGACTAACTCGGCGCTCTTCCGTCTCACCTCACCCCCTCGAACTCCGACTCCCAAATACAGAGGCAGGAAGGCGTCACCACTACCCGCCTTGCTATCGCTGCCACAGCACGAGAGAATAGAACAGCAACGACTGAGTGAAAGCAAACCACTGAAAGCGACGACAAAGACAATGCTGGCACTATCTGAGTCGACGACTGAGGGATGTTGAGAAGGCGATGTGAAGACGGTTATGGAAGGCAGAGGTCGATGATAGGTATGGGTACCGGACGATAACCGTAAGCAAAGGCTGGAGAATGTTAGATCGAGAATTGGTGAAAAACAAGAAATGAGAAAGTAGAGTAATTTGAAAAGGAACCAATTTTCGACTGCTTTCCGCAACGATTCCTAGAAAAATTGAATGCCATATACGCATATGAGATCAAGAGCCATGACGAACCTAGCATGTAGGCTAAAGCACTAATTAGTGCACGATACCCTTGGTCAGTCAGCCTGTATTGCTCTTGTATTATTATAAGGCCTGCTCGCTTTCCGTTTTGGGAGCACTTCTTATAGCTTTAGGTACTTAGGACAAGGTCCTATGGCGACATAGAGTGTCGACGTGCAGAAAATTACCGCTTAGGTTAACTTTTCAGACAGCAACCCAATAAAAAGCAGGGTGGCGCGATCCCCTGTAAGACAGGAAGACCGTTGGAACATGACGGTATTTATCAATACTTGACCTACTGCCCAGGACTATATTTCATATAATATCCCACATAATATATTAGTAGTGCGCATTTCTGTGGATCGTGTTTCGATAGTATCGCCTACATCATATCAAAACCTCTGTCAGTTACTATAAACAATAATATTTAGAAACGTTTCTCCTGCAGGTAACATGTATTCCGAGAGGTAGAGCGCAGTAATGATAGATTTTTTTTTCGGGTTAAATGGCTTGGTTCTACGTCGGATTAACCTTGACAAATTGGCAGGAGATACAGTACAATATAAAGACGATGTCACTCCACTAATCACTTTTTGTCTAGTAAGCTTTATTTGCAGAAGCCTGTTTTTCGATTCGACTCTGTCCGTTGCGCAGAAAGCAGTCCAGGTATACGTAGCATATGCATCCAATAATTATATTGACGCTATGGCCAAGCAGGCCGAGTTGACTGGGTGCCCCATGAAAACACCTCCTGAGGGATTACGGGACAAACAATTACCAGCTGGTCAATGTTAGCTGGCCAAACCAATAGGCGGTGAAGAGTACGTGGTTTCGGTCCATCAGTTACGCACTCCGGAATACTAAACTTGAGAGAACAAGTAGCTATTTACAGGAACAGAGCACCCGCAACAGGAAATATCAGGATTAATGGACCAGGCCACTATCACGTGCAACTGGTCAAGTGACAAAAATCCCCGTGCATCAAGAGAACAGAGAAGGAGCCAATCGTTCAGCGTACTAACGATTTAACTACTGACGGAAATAATTTATTGGTGTGCGGAATCGCAGGTAGCTCCAGTCAAGTCTATTTCTAGGATCGAGAGGAAAACGCATGCAGGTTCAGCCCCGCGTTTTAGCTTGCTTTCGCCCCGCCGCTCCCCTACCTCAGTCCACAATTGTTTTTCGTGGAAGCGCCCTGTTACTATTGGAACACCATGCCATCATGTGTGTCTACGACATCAACAACAGCACCGAGCAAAGAAGTAACCTATGCAGAACTGACGGCATGTAGTACGAGCTTCGATGTTGGACCCAACGAGAGTGTGGGCATGTACGTGTGCGTATATTCGGCGTGCTGGGCTGCAGGGCCGAAAGAAGGAACAGCTTACGCAAGGCCAGATATATCAAAGGACAGTTCTTTACGGTTAGATATCCCACTAGCAAAGGCCTGTCCATTGGGTTGAGGGCACGAGCGGGTATTATTTATAGCAATGCGCATTGAAAAAGCGTAGTGGGACTTGCAAGATGGACGAAAAGAAGGAAAATAGAGGTATTCAAAGGAACGACGCATGCTTAAATCACACTGCTAGTAGACGTGAAACGTTGCAGCGCTGCTGCTACGCATCAGATAGCGGCAGCAATAGTAGCTGATGGTGGCATTCCGCGCCTTACGCGTCAGCAGGCGCGGATTTTGGAAGATATTTTCGACATCGCCAACACTGTCGCTAGGAAGCCTGCGCTTGCTTTGCAATCTCTAATGCTATTCCCCAGCGGCATCGTTGCTTTCGCTCGACCGTCAGCGCGATAGAAACAACGAAAAAGAAGGGGAATGCTAGCGTAAAAATGATTTCTCTTTATATAACTGACGTACGGACTGCATACAGCAAGCAGGCTGTTGGAAGGACTGGTGCTAGAAGGATCTGAAGACTGGAGGTTTCTTCGAAGCAAAAAGGTCAGTGAGCCGAAGCTTGCAACTCCTGCTCCCTAAACCTCACACCTAAGAAACCAGGGTGTATGGGTTAAGGGATTTACATGCGTGTGAGCGCCAGCGAAGCCTCTGCTGCGACAAAACGAGAGAAGTGCTGAAGGTGATGATGCGGGAAAATATGAGATACTGGTGACGAACAGAACACCATTGGATTCCTTGCCTCGCCGTGACTGGCGATTGCACACCATTGTCCGCGTATACCCCACATCAGCGCCCTACGCGTGATAGTAACAAAGGACTTCTGCCGCCGATTGCCGCAGTTCGACCCTAGTAAGAGCAATGCAGTATTCGCTTTTTCTTTTGCCCTTGCCGTCAATGTTTAGACCTATTATCCTAAGGAGTTTTGACTTCAGCTCAGCTGCAGCCAGTAAAAAGAGTAATGAGTAATGCTTAAATTAAACACAAGAAAAGGAGGTCGAAAAGGACAAAATCAATACACGAATAGGTGAAATAGAGAGTGCGCGAAAATAAGAGAGATGGAGGGAGTGGGCTACTGCAAGAACATAGGTTGTAATGAATTTTAGAGGTTAGGGGAAGTTTGATCAACTTTGCTAGGGTGCAGAATCAATCAACGGTTACTACAATTTTTAAAAACGATGGATGCATAGACAGTTGGAAGCTGCTAGATGAATCCACAGCCAGTCGGCGAATTAACCAGCGCCGCAGGTTACGTAGATGAGCAAAGCTCATCAGCGCGATAGGAATTACTGGTTGTTCGGTCTATTTTACTGTACTAGCTGTAGACACGGTTCAACATCGGCAGACAATGTTTTAGCTGGGACGGGTGGCGTAGCGGGAATTTTGTTCAGAGCAGACGGAATAGGCCCTCCGAAAAGGGGTGACAATGGAAGATCGTCGTTATATGGGACCTAATTTGGCTAGCTATAGGTATTTTCTAAAGTTAATTGTTACCGCTCGCACATTTAGTAGACAATTTGCTCTATTTTACGGCAGGTGTTTCCTTGCCTGCGTGTTCAAACGCGTAGATCTTTGATCCGTATAAAGCTTTTATAAGATAATAGAGAAGCTCTATCTTACGCTGTATTGTTCGTGCAAAACCTAGATTACCTATAGTTGTTGTTATCGCATAGAATATAACTATCAGTTACCTCGTAGAGGCTAATAGATCTCCTCTCATAGCATATTGTATACTTCTTTGGTCGTTTACATGCTGTTTAATGCAGATTGTAACAAAACCGTAGGTGAAAATAGACGTACGACGAGAGTCGGCACAACTGCTGCGCAGCTGCATTGGCAGCGAACTAATCAGAAATTCTCCATCTGCCGACAATCACCAAGTCTCGAAAACACAGCAAGGGACCTCCCATGGAGAAGTGTAGGGTGCAAGGATCGCAGCATAGGAAAGGGCGGCAACCTTTAGCGTGCTGCAGGCAGAAGATGCTCGGTTTGACTTGCTTGCCGAATGTTCGTGCAGGTGGGTTTGAAGGGGAGGAGCTGCACTTCCATCTGGTGGCGGTAGTGAAGAAGTCCGAGAAGTAGGGGACTGGGAATAGGTCTGGGGATAGAGGTGTTGTGGAACTCAGGAGACAAAAGCCGTCCTCACAGATTCCGCAGTCAGTCGGCTAGCAGTGTTGGTAAACGGCTTTTGGTTATTTGTCCCACAAGGAAACTCTAGAGAAGTTGATAATACGACCAGCCATTTCCGTTTTGCCGAGAACGTGACTCCCGGATGATCTTCACAGACAGACGGCGTCCACAAGCCACTCCGCTTGACCAGCGACAACGCAGCGTACAGGCCACGACCGACAATACTAAGCTCCAGCGCTAACCTATCCTCCTTCTATTGTACCTTCATCTATGCACGACCTAGTTTGCTCGTTCTCCACTCTACCTCACTCACTTGCCACAGTTTGGCCTTACCTCGCCTTTACTCGTGCCGCTCTTACTGCCAATAGTCAAGCTCATCTCAGCCTAGTTTCCAAGTGCATTACAGGCCATTTCCAACAGGCCGAAAGCTCAGTCAACAAATGATGGTGGCTTACTGTACGCACACAACTGGTACCATTCACTGATGGTTACTGTTCTTACTTCGTCCGTGAGTGTAGCTATGTGTGCGCATGTATGATCTTTCTATTGCGCTCGGAGCTGGCGCCGGGGGCTATGCTACATACCTCACAGTCCCTCTGGCTTGCTCGGTGTCCAGACATACGTGTACATTCACCTCAAGCAGACACGTCGGCTGCTATCTCGTACAGCTAGTATTCGTTGTTGTGCCGCTTCTGTTACTGCAGCATAGCGCAGTAAATATATAGTAGTGAAAACGAAGATGAGATGGAGCTGATGGCGTTACTCCAAGTGGCCCCGCGCATGGTCAGCCACCGCTAACCCCGTGTGAGAGCGCTTGTATTTGTAAGATAATATAGCCTGTCCTGATGCCGCGGACAGGAAGCAGGCCCGCGGAAACTGTTCCCCTTCCAACTTCATCTTCTACTCAGACTTCTATAGGTTTTGCGCGTCCTCTCCCAACCACTGCTGTTCCCATTGCCACTGGTGCTGATACTGCTGCCGGTTTAAACATCAAAGACAATGAAACTAGGATAGGAAGTCAAGAATTCTACGAATCCTGGAACGCCTGGTCTAGCTTTGTGCGAAAAAGAGAGTTTGCCAGCAAGTCCCAGTAGAAAGAATAGAGGGGATGGTCAGGAGGGATAAGAGTTCACCTTCAGCGTCTAGCTCACAGAGGTTGAAGAGATGGCCGGGAAAGAGAGAAAGGGGTAGTGCCACCCGGGATCAAAATAGGTTGCCCATTGACGGAATTGCTCTTCTTTCCATAGAAAGGTCAGAAGGGCGTCACTAACTGCCACCATCAGTGGATGTCTTTCTACCCAGCTCTTCCTTGCTTCCACTATACGCGCTCACTAAACGGCTGTGTCCGACTGGGTGCTTCGGACGTGGAACACTGTGTAGCACCAGTTGGGCGTCCGCCTGTGCCCAAATGTCTGAAGAGTGCGCCCTCTGCCGCATACCAGTGTTCCATATTTCATTGTAGATGGGCGTGAACACCTAATCATTCCTTGCCGGACTCTCGTCTATTTTATCGGAAGGCCGACCGCTTCGCATTCTCCATACCTACCTCTGTAACGTTCTTTGGCGTGAAACTTCTTTTTACATACAATAGGCCGTCGAGACCTACGCCAGCTCTTTGATGATAGCTGAGACCGTATACTGATTGCATGCCCATACAGTAGAACTTCATGGAATCGAACTTTTCGCAATTGGATTGGTTAGTTGAGGATGAATTAGCTAAAATGTTAATAGTAGACATTTTTTTCTCAGTGCAATGTAAGATATCTTCAACGAGTCAATTCAGCCGTCCGCATCTATAGCTGGAAATCACCGCATTAAAGTCCAACGCTAACAGCAAATATCGGGGTAGCACGTGTTGGAAAAAGACTTAGTCATTGAATTCACTGGAAATGAACAGCATGTGAACGGAAATACTGATTGACCTTCTTCAGTTAATCTCGAGGATGACGCGCTTGGTACAATGCTTTGTGAAAGTGTTTTTGTCAGGCGATTGATCACGATGGTTTCCACGTACCCGCACGTGCTTGTCCGCTGGATAAACAAGCTAGGGCATATATTGCATACTTATGCAAAGGCACAGCGAGATTGCTTCACATTGTGTGCTAAATGATTGGCTTTTAGCGACTTTTTTCGTCTACTTGAGCCTATTCAAAATAAAAAAGCGCAAATTCTTTTTTTAGACGCTAAAGCATTTACGTTGTAAGAAATATTGGATTTTAATCTTTAGGCAAAGCCTTCTGAAAGATTTCCGATTAGGTTCGAAAGCTATCTTACATAGATGCACTTTGGACGCGATGTAAGCTCTGCACGATGCCCCAAGAAACCCTCAGAGCGTCGGGCATTTCATGGTTCACCCACTGAGTCAGATTTAAGTACGTACTATAACAGAGAGAGAAATGGTTCTGACTAGCGCGATTTGAAGATTCTTTCTTTATCTCATTAGGAGCATGGAGACCACCCAGAACTATGTTAAAAACGCCCTTGGCAACGAAGTAGGCTTGAATAGGGCTAACGAATGAATTTTTTGTCAAGTAAACGCGAATATTTTATTAATCGTACAACTGTCTAGACAAAAACGGCATAAGCCCGAAGCAGTTATCGTATGCGTATTGAAAACGTATAGAAGTAACAGCAATTTCAATACCGCTAGCTTCCGACACCTGTTTCGTATGGCTGGTTTAAAACAAAAAAGGATGCAAAGATTTCGAGGTACAGTTTTAGCCAATAAAGCTCGTCGACAGAAGAAGTTTGTACGTAGGGGCTAAATACAATGGTGCTGTACAAAGACAGCTCACAGACTTGCTAAGAGATACGAATAGATTTATTGCTCCATTTGAATATTTGTTACTTCATTTCAATTATTATTCAAAGTTGTCAAATGCAACTTGTCGCTACTGCCGATCTTCAACTATTACGGAACCCAGTTATGTGTAGCAGTACCATTTCGAGCGTTTCTAGGCCATAGTTTGGGTGTTGTGGTCATCGTCGTAGAAGCCAATTTACAAGATCCAGATTATTCTTACCGAGATCCTATTTCGTATTAGTCGATCGATGCCATGGACCGCGTGTCGAACGGGGTTATGTAGTTGCAATTTTTTTTACTTGGCTGCATGCCAATTTACAGCATGTATTGATTCTACTACAGGCAAAAGATGAACGTAAGAACTCATCGATTTTCCATGGATCTATATCTATCCGTATCGTTATTTTCGCCTGGCATTCCATTGACTACGTAGACGCTTGCTGCCGGCGGGGGCAACGGTAGCGGCGATGGTGGCCAACCATCGCCGCTAACCAACCAACCCCCACCGCGTCCCACTCGTGGTCTCGTCTCTTGCAGTATAAAGGCTATCATTGGTCGATTAAGGAAAGATGCAGGGCGCACTTACGCAAGCACACGCCCGCCACCGCTATTATTGCTCGATAGCAGCCGACGTGGAGATCACTTCTGCTACTACTGCCGCCGCCGCCGCCGCCGCCGCCGCCGCTACAGCCATCAACGTCGCAACTGCAGTCAGCCGATAATCGATATCATGAACCCTGACGAACAAATAGTACAACAATCGACTGATACAATACAAGCCACCGCATAGCCAACTCGCCGTTAGCAGTACACAGGATAAAGAGTAATTGTTCTGTTTATCTCGTGTAACGATAACGTATAGAAGAAATAACACTGGCAGCAGTAGCAGCAGCGTTACAATTGTGGCGAACAAGTGTACAACTAGCGCCACTTTGTGTTATGTCTGTCTGTCATCTATATGATATGATTATTAATGTCATTTATATAACGGAAGTGAAGCAGCATTGCAGTGGCTCGGGTGCGATGGCAGCGCCGGCTATAGCGGCACGTCCTTGGAATGGATGACGCTAATGCTCCCGTGCTAGACGAATTGCTCCATTTATTACAAAATGATCTCTTCCCTTTTTTCTCAGTAAGTCCATATCCTTCCTGAAATTTCTGTTCGCGCTGGCTTGAGGAGACTCCATTTCAGCTTTGCTTTCTAGCCGTTACCCGTCATCTGCTATCTGGGAGTAGACGGAAGAAGAGTTCCCCGTTTTCTTTGTTTTTCATGCTTTTACTTTCTTCATTTGCTCGCGTGGTGCTCTTCCTTCTCTTACGTCAATTCGTTGTGGTGGAAAAAGAAAAAATCTCCATACAAACGTGACACTTGCCGCCTTCCTAGCTTCCAGCTTGTACGGCCTTCTAATATGCCGTAAAGAAAGACTGTACTTTATACGGTGATGATTGCCAACCGCAGTACTTAGGTGAATTGTGTTTTTTTTTTATCTGCACGGTATATAAAGCGGGGTGCCTGACTTGATTCGCACTTTCCGCTATTAACTGTTATGTTACTTCAATACTAAACTCAGAAGAATACTCAACAAAACGTCAGTACTGGAAAACAAGAACCTATTCGAAATATGCTCTAAAAATATACAGACAGCGTACATCCTTTCCGCTCTGGCTGATGATGGACGTCCACAGCTGAGCAGGCTTCCTGACTGTTTTTACGAGGCATGCCATGCGCTGCCGTTAAGTGTTATATGTAGCTTTATTTTAGCGTATACGTCATGGTGATATTTTGAAGAGTAGCCATAGAAACCTCTGTGAGGCAACTGCAACTAGTTGTTGCGTACATATGGACATAGATTAATTCAGCTCAGCTAGTTGAGGAGAAGAAAAATGCGTACATGAGCTGTTATTTAGTAAAATCTGCATGTTTCACCTCTGCCTTTATGTATCCAGGCTTGATCGGTCAAGCCTAAAAGCCACAGATGGCCTTGATTACGTGCGTATACATTCTTCCAAGTAGATGGATATTCTAAGCCGGGGCAGCCAACATCTTGTTGATGTGATCTAACTCCATAGCCTTGTTCATTATAAACTGAACAAATGCGCGTGTTATTCAGATAGATGAATACTTGACACAGATTTCAATTCAGGTAGCACTTTATTATTGAATTACTTGTTTAAACTTAGACGGTTATTATGCTTGCTCATAATCTGCTTTCTTAGGTAACTAGAAAATGTATCTAAATTCACAACTTGAAGTATTATTACATTCGTTCAATAATTATAACGATAATATTAATGACTCTAATACTAAATCTTATACCGATTAGATACGACCGGAAGTTGAAGTTACATACGCTTTACAATTGACACGAATCTATAAAGGCCATATATAATAGTCTATATGAACATATTATTTTATAATCGTATTTGTAAACGTCTTGGCTGTAAGCCGCCGACACGAAACACACTGTTCGATTGAGAGCCAGCTTTTGGACGGTATTTAATGATAATTATTACATTCTAGTATGCTTCATAGGGTATTCAACGCAAGAATAGCCAACAATGATCGACCCATTTTGTTCTACATCTAAGGACCAACTAGGCCCTGTAGCTAGTGGACTTACAATGTCCTCCAGCATGATTTCATTTTGTTTGGTTCGATGCTTCGCGGGGATTCGCGGGTGTGTATGTGAGAGATAGTGCATGTCTTGTATCAATCACCGGAACGACACCTATTTCCATATACGATTCAACACACGCATAAATGAGTGAGTGACACTTTTACCCGTCGGTTAATACATGTTGAAAATAAAGTTTTACAAAGCCTCGAAAGGTCACGTCTTAATGCTACCAAGCCATTTTCTGCTTCCCCTTCGAGCTAAACCTCGTCTCTTCTTTTTATGTGTTTTCGCTGCGAGGCTATCTTAAGTAGGTGAACGTTAGCGACTTTTCCTTGTCTCCGTGTACTTCGTCGCCGAAGTGTTTGCCGGACGTTTACGATATTGGCAAAGCGATAACTGCGCTTCTTAACCGCCTCTTCTTGCTGAGCGCTTCGCAGCCTCGCAATCTTTGCTACGTTGTGCTGCGTAGATCTGCGATCATCCTTACCGCGCGTGTAACACAACGGGAAGTAATCACAGTACGGCCGAAGTCAGCGGTTCAGACCAATCAGTGGGCTGAGTCACTTGATCCAAAAGGCGGGTGGAAAAGAAAAAGAACGAGTACCAACAACCTTACGGGTTTCACTAGCATCAGGGTAACTTTGTACGCGGCTGGCTGCGGAGTGAACGCATTGGCAGTGGCAGCAGCAACCGTAGCGACCACCAGCGGTACCACTGATAATATGCTTATTATTGCACTTGTTATCCAAGTACACATAGACCTTCTCGAACGTATTTCAGCGAACGCTTCGCGGTTCGCCTATAAAGAGCAATGGCATAGCGTGCCCTTGGTGACGGGCCTGCTCTAGTCTAGGTCCAGGGCCAACTAGCCATCCCCTATATTGAACTATGAGTATATTCGCGTATATTACTATCGTCGTGTCATATAATAAGCGCTCTCATCACTCTAGAATGCTGCGCCATATCTCTTTTCTCTCCGTCGCTCGTCATCTGACGGCCTTAAGAATATTCGGCCGATCGCTTCTTTTATTGCTGTATAATCATCACCTAACTGAGAGACTGTAATTAGTTTTGGTGGCACCAATTGTACTTCTTTCTTCGACGCTATAATAAGTGCGTGGCCAGACACACACACACATATACGTATGATATATAGGGCGCATATACATGTTCATATACTAGCTACCGCCTCCTCCTGCTCAGACGACTTCTCTGTCGCAAATAGAAATGCCTAGCGGCAGTTAGCATTGCACAAAACAGTGAGCGTGTCCAAAATACGAGCCCGGACCACCAACGAAAGCGAAAACATTCTGTATGTAATTAACGTAACAAGATATCGCAGTAGTAGCAGCAGCATGTATACTCGGTAGGTTACAAAACAAACGCTGCTTTATAATATGCTCATACGCTCCTACCAGTGTTCTACTGGTGCGAAGTAAAAACATACACGTACGTGCATTCAACAGAAGCGGACGCTCGGCCATATTATTCAGCGGTTTCAAGCTGCACTATCCATATATGGTTAGCAAAATGAAGGACATTTGCTTACGAATCAATGTATTGGCCTCTATTGGCACAGGGTCATAATAGCGTCAAATGTTTTTGTACTGAGTGAAAGTGGCGAAAAAAGCGCAACGTAACAACTCTCAGATTGGCACACGTATACTTTTTACGTCGAGCTCTCACTTTGACAGTTCAGTTGCGCCAGTTTCTGTGGATTCTGCCGGAGGGCCACAGAATCACAATCGTTTGGCGGTCAAGTGTAATCAGTTTCCTTTAACTAGTTCTACTGGTTCAATGAGTGGCAGTCCAGTTCGGCCATCATCTGATTCGGCCGCATTCTGCAGAGTATGCTTTACTTTCATCGTCACCCTCACATGCGTTATAGAGTGCATTGAGTGCATTATTCTCCGTTTGTTCTTCCAGAGTAAGGTTAGCCCTATTTTACATAGTGTGGCAAGAGGGAGCAACAGGCTCAACACTCCACTGTCCTTCGGTCTGCAGCTGTTCGGTTCGATTCTCAAGGGAAATCGTTCGCCCGCTTAATCAGGAGAAGCACGCTAGGCTGACGATAGGCAGCCAGCTGTAGCAACAGCAAGAACTGCTCGAAGAGAACGAAGAACTTCTCTGGCGAGCGACGTTCCCCGATGCTTCACTTTCCTTGTCCCTTTATCACATGTCTTTTCTCTCTCCGACTCATTCTCCGTTGTCTTTTTCTAGGTCTCAGTTAGCGTTGTGTGTGTGTGTGTGTGTGTATGCATTGGGGCGAAGCTGCAGGACAGAAGCAGGCGCTTGAGCCATGCCACACTACAACCATCTAGACGATGCTGCTGCATCTTGTTCGTTTAGTCTGTCCAATCCCGACGGGAGAGCCTTCAAGAAACCACACTGATCAGGCAGCTAGCTTGGCAGGACTAGGATAGGGTCGAGGGAAACCGAAGGACGATGCAAAACCCAGCCCTGCGACTACTGCTCTGCTCTGCCTGTCTGCATATAAAAGGTCGAGAGGCAAGCATGGTGGATACCCATAGAGCCGCCACAGGAGACGACTTTGTGGAAAAAGGAACACCATTAGCACCTCAAGCGCCACCGTTGTCACGACAGCTATGCCGGACACAACGACGTCGACGATGAGAAGCAGGACGGAGAAGACAAAATAGCACCCTCAACTAATGTGCTGCTCCCTCCTTAAAATGACTCCTCTGTTGAGCCCCGCCGCAGCTGCTGCTACCTCTCCTGCTAATACTCTTTTGTATACTGAGTGGAAGCGGTCGCCGACCGCTCTTTAGACAGCAGGGCCAGACGTGGGCCTGCAAGGCAAGTTAACTGCCCGACCGATCGGTGATTTTCGCTTGCTGGCCTGGTCTAGGATAAAAATACACCTATGGAAATCTTGCATGGGGTCTACGCTCTAGTCAACATCCTTTCCGTTCCTGGCAGCACAACACAGAAGAAGCGGATGATGGACCAGAGGCCCTGCGCGTCGAATTCGTTTGCCATTCAAAATGGACAGATAGCTATCAATGGCTAGAGGCCACGCCGTCAACGTCGTAACGCCAAAGGGATATAGTTCTAAACGGATGTTTCGAGACTGAACTGGGCTATACTACTTACTCACCTTACCGATGGTGCCGCTCTAAACTTCGGACCGGTGACAGCGGTAAAAGCAGTAGCATATCTTGAGAAATAGCAGTAGCCATCGCGCAAATAATGAGTATACGCTCTCAAGTCAACAATGTTTGACGTGATATCGGCTAGCCGTTCTGGTGGGTGGACAGAGCGGAAAGCAAAGCGGTTGTGAGAATGGCAGGGCTAGCCAAGTCGACGTTTCGACCGGAAGTGAAGCAAGCGGACGAAGCTCACGGTGGACGATAGCGACATGCCAGGTTGGCGCGCAAAAAAGAAAGGTGTCAGCTGGTGATGCCTCTGTCGCCGTAGTAGGCACATGCACACTTAAACGCACACTAGCGAATACATTTAGACGCCGTCATGTGGTCTCTGTAGACACTGGCCCACTCTCTCGTAGGTCTGGTCCAGCTGGCAGCGAAAGTAAGAACAGGAGGCAGAGGGAGGGAGAGAGGGGAGAGAGAGACGGAAAGAAGTGAAGAAAAAAATCAAATGTAAGTAACAAGGGACTGCAACGCAAACTACACAGAAGAGACCTGTGCATACACGCAGCGGAAAACAGCCACGTCACATACGAACGCACAACTATACACATATGTGTGTGTGTGTGTGTGTGTGTGTGCTGATAATACAGAGGATCCTTTGCTTCCTGCTCGTAGAGGCGGCCAATATAGCAGTTCGTTGTTCACACTGTACTTTGTCGAGTGCCTCCTCTTCTTGTTGTTGATAATCGAGATCACCTTCGAAACCTCGCACCCAATCCACATAACCGTATTTCCCTCTTCTATGCTATGATCACATTGCACTCACGCACAAAGGAAAAGGTTGAGTTGCAGGGTTGAGAAGTCGTCCGACCAGCTGATATCTACGTTATCACAACGGTCCTCCCTAACGGTCGCTAATAGATCTGAGCGATGCGTTTCCTAGTCGAGATATTCCTCTTTGCCGGTGTCTCGAATACAACAAGTCAGATTCTCATAGAAATGCTTTGGGTCAAAGGGCATACGTTGAGCAAGTGGGCGCCAGAAATGGAAAAGAAGTAGTTGCAAACCGAATCTCCCAAAATGTTGTAGTCGTTTAGTGAAATGCAGACGATGAGTTGGCATCGAAATAAATACATAAAGATACACTACATATGTATAAATACGTATCAGATACGTGTATAGTGCAAATCCTTAAACAATGTTCAGAGAGTATAGGTGTGGGGGGTGAACAAGTCGATCCCAATAAAACATGCGACAAAAATAGCGACGACTACTTATTCTACAAGTGCACGCATCAGGAAACAACAAACAAACTCTTGGCAGGAAAATAATGAGTAAGAGATGATATTTGATGAAGGAGCTCAGTGGCTCGTTATCGGGGAGTAGTCAGAACGTATTATTGAGTTTAGCTGTTAGCCAAAATCTGAACAGAATAATATCTGAGATATGGATGAATATGATTTTGCTCTGACCACAGTAATCCAGTTGAATTAAGACAATTTCTAATGGACTATTCCCTGGCTCGAAATTATACTTCTAACCATTCTTACGGAACTAATTGAAAAGGATTCTATGAAGGGCCACAGTTAAAGTATGCATCTCTCCGAAGACATTGTATCTGAATATAACGAAATTTTAGTATTTGTCTAAAATTGTTATGTACGTCGTGTCTTCTTGAGGAGAACGTCTAAGAAAAACATGTATATATACATATATATACAGAAGGCCAGTGCTAAGTGATGCGTACATTTTTATTACAGTTGCTCCTAGGGTTTATATTTCTAAACGAATTAATCATTCTTAGCAGAGACACACAATCTAGTTTATTTTATATTTATTATAAATACTGCGTTTCCAATTGCGAGCCACGAGCCCGGATAACAAAAGTGAAAACATCGACTTGCGACATAAGCCGCACCGAGCTTCAAGCTTCAGAGTTCAATACAATATATTAACAAATTGTTAATGAGTAACGAATAAACATTACAATGTTTAAATGTGAGACCTTCCATTGTTCGTTCAAAAGACAACCAGTTCGATGTAAGTATAAAAGCATATTATTACCTGGTTGACGCATTTTCCCTTTTATGCATCGCGTGCCTTTCTTGTTTCGCTAACGCGACAAAAGCCTTGTTCGAAACGAAACAACGGTGGATGGAGAACGGGCAAGCACGGTAAAATGAAGGAACAACCAAAAAAAGTCATCTAGGAACCACTGAATCCGACGGCACGCGATCACATCGACTGCCGAAAATGGATGCGGTGTTCAAACAGCGAGCGAACGGCAGTAGCGACTGTAGAAGTAGAAATCGTGTGCGTTCTGAATACAAAAACAAAAGAAGCTATGCAGGAGGACGGAGAGTTCGATATGTGCTGTGCCGCTTTGAGTCTGCGAACGGTAGGGGTGCTACTGCCGACACCATCCGGAGACGGGTTAGACTAAAGGAGAGTGTGGGCCGTCTGCGACCCGGACATACCCTGTACCCTCAGTCTGGTACGTCGTCGCTTGCTGTACCTGCGTCGATGTGGTTCGCAGTCGCAACACTAAGAAAAAGGTGTGTCGCATATATTCTTTGTACCAACGCCAAGTTTTGACGCTAGTGGCATCGGCCGGTAACCACTGAAGAGGCCACACGGGTAGAACCGTTTCAATTGGTAGCGGTCCAGGCCAAGCGTGGTTGCAGCGCCAATAGCACCAGCAGGTCGAAAGTGAGTGCAAACTGCGGAAGTTTGTCCGGAAGCAGCAGCACTTGCGCCACACTTCGATCGTGCACTTTTTGAGTTGCTGTTAACCGGCAACCAAGCCCAGAATACTCATAGAAACGCTCGCGCAAGCCGACTAACCTACCAAGCAATCACTAGACATAATACATAGTACGTTGGATCAGTAAAAATCCACGTGACTGAATTTAAAAGCGAAGCGAGTGACGACTGTACAAGGAACTAGCCGCCTTCTGTTTATGCTCCGTTACTAGCGTCATCGTCATAGTCGTAAGTGAAGCAGAAGAAAGGAAGAAGGCATGACGCATAGCAACACCACAACGGTTTGTGAATGGTTCCGCCTCTGTCAGCTTCGGACTGCGATTTGGCCTACGACTTTGGACTGACTTGCTTGAATACTTCTGCCCGCACCGTGGCTTCGCCAAGCGCCGGTTGCCTAGGCTGCGTACCGTGACAGAACCCTTGTAGATTCAAAGTCTTATTCACCTCTACAGTTCCTACGACCGCGCGCAGTACGCATCACTGCATACGTTCTCTTCACAAGATTGACGTGCACGCAGGTGGTAGGAGACTAACTTTTGACGCTAATGCGGCAAGCAGCCACGAGGTAGCTTTACGGTTTCCTTTGCGTATTTTTTTCTTCCTGCCGATAGAATACGAGAATGGTAGTAAAGCTATGCGTAGCTAGCTGAAAGACTAGAGGATGACTGTAGTCACAAAGTCTAGTAAGCAGCAGGAGTGCAGGGCGAACAAAACGCCGATGACAGGCTATTGCGATTTGTCCGAAAAGTGATTTAGAAACAGTCAATTGCGCAGATACACTACTGCCGCTTCGGTCACCATGTGGAGAGCTGCTGCTTTTCACATAGAGCTTGAAGTTTGACTAGGAAACTTGAGCGCTTGTAATCGCGGTCGTTATAGCACCCGGACATTTTCTGGAAAGGTATGTAGATAGAGATACATATATAAAAAATATTTGGGAGACTATCTGTTATTCGCAAACTCGCCATACACTGACGTAATTTTTCAAACGTAATCTATTACCTCATTTTATTAACATATATGTTTGTATATCCTATATTATTTCGCTGTTATTGATGCTATATGGTTACAATAGTAAACTATTAGATTATAAAAACATCATGTAGCGAAATTACTTCCCGAATCGTTGTTCGTGTAATAACGCACACCACGTATTCGCATACATATAAGCAGACACATAAGTTGACTTGGAGAATTTAAATACAACTGATTATATTTAAGCGTCACACATTTACAGTAGCATGCGGAACGCCACAAAAGCCACTTGATCTAATCCAAAATGTCCAACTGGACAGGTGACACAGATGTATGCGAATATACAGTAATAATGCTCAAATGATTCATATCATTTGAAGAACTAGGACTTCCATGATGACGCAGGCGAGACGTTCCCTGACCCCCTTCACCCCGCATAGTTCGCCTTAATGGAAAATGAGGCCGAACTGCCTACTATGTCTGCCAGAACCTACACCTCGAACGAATGAGTAACGGACATGATTATGTGGGACCTCCCGCTGTTATTAGGGCCTATGGGGAAACACCGGTAGCAGGGGTATAAAAATAGCAGCAATCCCTCTCTAAGCAGTAGTGGTCGTATTGCGAAAAAGAAGAGCAAGGTTAGATGGTACTATGTTGCAGCTAAAAAAACCGCGTTGGTTCAGTGGATTGACGGGCGGGGCTCAAAAGCCCCGTAAAGCACGTCGGATTCTAGCTTTCACCGAACGAGACCTGTAGCTTGGCAGCTTAAACCGCCAGTTTCTTTCTGCTGCCAGAGGCCACAGGTCCCTAGTTGTTGTGTTCCTGCGGTCGAACGGGGATTCAGCAGAGGCGACGCGAGTTGGTGAACACCAGCAAAAGCAATGACAACAACATAAGGTCTATATGGCGAACATTCAAACAAAGCGACGATGATGACGATGGCCCACGGGAAGAAAGACGTAAGAGCGGGGAAGTGGCCTTCTTCATCGTCGTCTCTATCCCGACAAACCCCTTGTCAGCATCTGCAGCCTCACTAAATTATATCCATAGATAGCTTGTCGGGCACACAAACACACATGCAAACACGTACGCCCGAATGTGGATAAGCAAAGCATTCATATGCATAGAATGACAGAAGGAAGGAACTGGCCTGTTTCTGTCTGCATCCCGACGTTGCCGCTGTTCTTGGCCAGTGGACAAGTAGCCAACAGCCGAATCGGCGAACGAACAAGCAGCGTAATACATATGGCACGCCAGACTGGGCTAAGGTCAAAAAGTGACATCGAGTGCGAGAGATAGCGGGGGTCAGGCCGTAGCTGTGAGAACGTATGCGTGTACGATGACGATGAAGACGAGGAGGAGGACAAGGCAAAAAGGAATGAATTCGTCAGCGGTAATGGCCACTAGCAGCAAGAGGCGGAGGGGGCCAAGCTAAAGCCGGTGTACGGGAGAGCGAAGGGCACGAGGACTAAAGCAAAATTATGTTTTCTCCTCCTTTAGGCCAGTTGCTTTGGCCATCGGAAGTGATCCCCCTCACATAAGTGTGTGGACGTCGGGGCGGCCACCTACGGCCGTCGCCGCTGCCGTCGCGAGAAACAGCAGTAGCCATATGGATGCATGTGCTCTATCTGTAAATGCCCTAATCTGACGAGAATTACTTCTGTGCTTCTCGGACCAGTAGGTACTAGTAAAGCAAAGTTACTAGTAAAGACGGAGCGAAGTCCACATGTACACATATATTTTTCTTGGCATTCGCTGCTGCTACTTCTGTGCCACGAAACGTCTAGGAGACGTTCTTTCCTTTTCCTAATAGACTGTTTTTGTTCATGTGATACGGCAGCTCAGTTTTAAATCTACCATTGGCCGCTAGCAGCGGCGACAGCAATGGTTTTGACGCTAGCTGGCTATACGTTTGCTTGGCTGGCTAGCTGATGGCTCTAGCAGCTGCAGTGCTGAATGCCGTGGTGTGATTTTATGCATCAGCAGGTCCTTTAGTAAGCATACGGCGCTTTTGACTTGAGCTGTGCCGTTCTGAGCTGTCGTGCACTGCCGCTTCTAACTCGGTCTGCGTCGCTATTGTTGTGTGATGACAGGGCATCGTGGGTGGGGTTATCGAGGCACAGACTGAGCTTGGGAAAGCTTACGGCCTTGTGTGACAGCATTGGGCCTTTGCTCTGGGCCGGGTGTTAGTAGTCGGGAGAAGCATGAAGCTGCAGTGGAATATTTTTACCTATTGTCTCGTGGGGACCATTTTATAGGATGAACAGAATAGGGATAGGTTGTTGGGTTGAGCCAGGGGTGTTTCCATTGCCGTTACTGAGGCAGCCATGGCGACGTTGGTTCTCTGGACTGCTGCATCGCACCGCAAATCCTTTTCAATAGAGTCAAACTTGTGAAAGAGCCAAGCTTCAAGTGCTGTTGAGTCGTCTCCGTTTTCTATGTTTCGTTCACCGTTCTCCTCCTGCTTTTCTCTTTGGTTCTTCAGTTCTTCTCTGGCTCATATTATCTCTCCCTTCACTTAATGGCGCTCTATTCTATCCTTTGACAGTGGTTCCGCGCAGTGCGCAGCGTCGTTTCCATCAGATGGTTTCTACTTGTCTCGCTTACCAGGGTGCACCAGCGCGCCAAACTGTTGGACCGCCATCCCAACTCAACCAGCCCAGCCGGAGTACTCCCAACTTCAGCCCCATTTGTAAGTTCTGGCCGAGGGCCATCCAATGCCTGGGCTACCGCCGCGACCACTTTTACCATAGTCGACACTTATTGGGACGCAAGACACACAACTTCATTCTCTTTCAGCAAAGGCAAGGCCTTTCTTTTTTCTGCCGCCATCTCTCGCTTTTCCGTCCTAGTCAGATTGTTGAGTCCTGTTATGCTGCTTCTGCTGGCTTGTCCTTTAACGAACTCATTTGCCTCGCATCAAGTGCGCCCCCTTTTTCCGCCTCTCAACAAAACACCCACTTGCGTTCGTGACTACGAAGTCGCAGTGAGTGTACGGGGGTCCTGGGCCTGCCTCTCGTTGCAGTCAAACAAGCTCGCAATGCGACGGTTCCTTGCAATGGTTTTCCGGGTTCCTCAGCTTACCTCCGCCTTCTACTGTAATTGCTGCCGCTGTTAGCGACGTTATCCTCGCCGCTTGAAATTGTGCACACACACACACAGTATAATTAATTAATAATTGTATACTGCAAAAACAACAACAGAACAGGTACAACAATTTCCCAACGCAGTCAGTTCGTATAGTAATCGCGGTCCTAACGTGCGCCGCAAAGCAATGTACACCTAGCACGCATCGATACGCGGCACTAACACATTGCAGACGCACAGCACCCCATCCAGTGAACTCTTTGCTTTTAGCAGCGACATGGAACAAGTAGAGCGAAGAGAACATACGAGTGCTCGCCTGTGCCGCATCGACTTGACTTGTATTGCATCTGTAGTCGCGTCTGGCCGTTAATGCGAGTCGTGAACATTTAGCTAAAGATCATTCGGACGAAGTACGTGGTAAAGTAGGACGCAAGAAAATGGCCGCCACCAATTGGGCAATTAACACCGTCCACGTTTTAATAGTGTGCTCTCTGATGGCTAAACCGCCAAGGCGGGCATCGGCGATTTCGCATCAAACAAAAAAAAATTGTGCGTGTGAACTACTATGTAGACGTTTTTTTTTATTGCTTCGATAATTTGTCTTACCATTTTTATGCCATGGGAATAACGCCGCGTTACCAACCGATTCAAGCGACATCATAAATATAGCCAAAATACTTAACATACAATTACATAACACAATCAAAAGGGACAGAAAAATAATCCAAGTATATCGTATATGTTTGCTATATTCGTGCTTTATTATTTAAGAACGTATATAAAATAATCCATCCGACACAAACATGCTTATATCGATATTTTGATTATTGTCTCCGTCCAACTATAAGGGTTTCATATTGGTTATATACGCCATCTTTTAGTGAATGCTTCTGTTTAGCATGGCGCTGTATATTTGTCCCTCTCACTTTCCTGTCCCGTCGCGGGTAGCAACACTCGGTCATACTTGAGCTGATCCGTCGTACATGGCTTTAGCAACGGCTGGTGCCAGCAGCTGAAGCCATCGCTCGTCGATCATCTGAGCAACCCTCCTGAGCGACTTTTAGCCCGATAGTTATATTCGAACGAAAAATGGTGAGCAAAAAAGGACATTGACCAACAAATAACATAACAAAGAACACTGCCACACAATGCTTTGATAGTAATGTGGCCAGAAGCCCCAACAACACGAAGGACAGGCCGTTCCTATGGGTTTGTCGAAAGCTCTTGATAGCTCATAGAGTAAATTGCGTCTAGACTCCGGCTCGGGCAGCTCGAACGACCAAGAACTCTACGAGTGTAGTTAGTCAAATGCGGTGTTGGGGGAAGCTACGCTGGTTATCCAGCGCACCCTCCGCTATGGAAAAAGTAAGCAGCTACTTTCTGCTTACCTATGGAACTATATACCATCGAAACAAACATATCAGCTATGTCACGTCGCGCCTTCGCGTGAGCGGCACTGAATTAATGTCAGACAGCGTCTAGCGCCGAGACGAGCGTAAAGGGACGTACCGGACATATCTACCTACAAGCAAATAGTAGCATGGAAAGAACATACGAGCAAAAACGCATACACAACGTATAAAACAGTAAAGAAGCAACTATTACTATGACCTTCCATATTTACAAACTCCTTTGGCCTTCTCAATATCTTATCGTCAAATCCATTTATGATTATTTTCTATGCATTTTTTACTATAACCATATATTGTAGGAGATTTGTCATGCTGATTCTCCTAGTGATTTTCCATAAAATCCTGCAACCATCATATGCTGCTAGTGTCTAGTAGGAATGTTCCATAAATACTTCAGCTTGCGTCTAAAGAAAACGTTAGTTTTGGTCAAACAGTCTGTCAGAGACTTTGAGAAACAACAAAACTCACAGTGTAAACAAACAGTGATAGTGTAATAACACACTTGTTCGAGCACTGATTTGTGAGAACTATTGAGCTGTATTTTTTATCTAATTATTCCGATGTTGATCACTACAGATTCTACCAGTGAAAAGAGTAAAAAGATATTCATAAGGCCGAAAACGGCTGACACTTAATATAGAATTTATAAAATAGCCTCTGGCCAAATATAAAAGCTACTAAAATACTGGCCGCGATAACCATTTGTGATTTAGCAGGTTCAGTTTCAGATAAATATTTTGTTCTGCCTATGACACTTGGATACTCTTATCAAAGAATTATTTGGTTTCTCGGTACATTATTGAAACCTGTTATAAGAATATACGAAGTCTTCTTACCCTACGAATTGCTTTATATTTCTATCTACCCCTAATAAAACCTCGTTTTAGACGACAACCGGAGGGGGCTTTGCACTTCTAGAATAACCAATTATTAGGATAATATCACATTTCATAATGTGGTTCACTTTACTCATAATGGTCATCTCCTGAGCTGAAGTCTTCAAAGCTTGCCGTGATCAGAACAAAAATTATATTCCACTCAGCCAACGAACACATGAATTGAATGAAGCAGCTGAAGTTTAATATGTTATATGTATTACATACCGGTAAAAACGACCCTAAGTAATGTTTTATTACTTAAATCATTTTGTTAATGGCTTTCTTCGAAAGCCTTGGCTGATTTCAGTGAGATACCATGTTTTATACACGCTTTTAAGTTTAAGTTTAACGCATACCCTGCATTTTTCTGTATGCAAGGATAACGTAAAATTAAGTAGGTATACATGCCAACAAAAGTTCTTACAAAATCTTTACTACACACGTTCATGCAAACGTCTAAAGTTATCTTCTATTGATAATAATATGTATCGTTGCCGTACCTGTACATTGGGATAAAAGCCTTTCTGTAAGCTCATTTGTTCCTTCCATACCTATTCGCTTCCCGTTAGTATCGATTGCTTCGCGTGCGCCTCATAAGGTGAACTCATTGCCACCTGGCTAGAATCTTGTTTTCGTCGCGGACCAGTAAATGACTGCCGGGATGGCGGACGTTTTACGCGATAGCAAGCAAAAAAAGAGACAGAGTAGTTCTTTCGTCATCGCCCTATAGGGCTGAGACATCGAATTTTGTCACTTGAGAGTGAATCGTTATGAGGCAAACGAACCTGAGGTACGAGAGGCAAGGACGTCACCAGACCGGTCGTGGGCCTTGGATCAAAAATTGAAAGAGGGAGATATTACCTCTAGAAGGAAGAAAGCGTGGTGAGAAAAAGGGCACGTAAAGGACAACTAGACACCTCTCAGAAACGTCGAAAGCGGATGACCGTTTACTCGCCTATTGTGCCATTTCGTGCGCTCTCATTCGTTACACGACTACTATTGCTACTACGATTGTGCGCTCGCTTTCGGTTTCCCACCGTCGTTTGTTCACAGTAGCGGGGACATATCGGCAAATTGTCCAATGGACTATCGTGATAACAGCAAAGACGATGTGGCTTTTTACCTTCGTTCTGCCATTGTGAACCCTATAGATCAGTGTCCACGTAGGCCTGGTTTATAAGTGGCGTGCGATGCCGATGAATGATGTTGATTAGGTAGGTATCCTTAACTCGAGGATGAGAGCAGGTCAGTGCGTAGAAAAAAAAAATAGAGATGTTCAGACATGGGTGAGCCTTCTTAAAACGCAAATAACTCCCTCATCCATGGCCATGAATAATGACATATTTCGGAAGCTTTTTCGGTTATTGTGTCAGTATATTTTATTAACTCATTTCTGCGTATTTCTATAAAAAGGAAAAATAATGGAAAAGTTCGTGAAACGACCGGCGGGGTCCAAGAGGAAGCAAGATAGAAACTCTATTATTCGTGGGGATTTCCAGCTACTTTGAGTAAGACAGGAATAAAGACAACAGTTTCCCTCAACTTCATCGATTTCTTAACTAACCCATGCCGTTGTCCAGAGCTACTCATGTGCACTACAAATGTAATGATACTGAATCTTTTCTTATTCGATCTCTCTTCTCCAGTCACTCAGCATCAATTCATTCTACTGCTGAACTGAATATCTCATTATGGTAAGAGACTTGCCAGCAACCAACAAAGGTCGAAGGAAGGCAACTTTTACAGTCGTTTAGACCTTGGTCACCCTCCGACATGCGGTCCCGACACAGAAACCCCCAAGAGTATCACAGCATTCCTACGAGAACACAAGACGAACGAAATACTGTGCATGAATGGGTGTAACAACATGTGCAAGCTGTATATTCTAGTACAGTGTACTCATTTCCTCCCGATTCTTAGTGGACTAGATTTGAAGCAACGGCAACTGAGTAGGCCAGGACAGTGATAGCCACATGCATGCTTTACAGATCTCATTTTATAATTCTCCGAAGTAATGTATACTTTATATTGAGAAGATCGAAAGGTCCACATATAGGCGTAAACGTACTGATTTCAAGGTGTGCTAATAGGGGTGGTTTAGTTTAAACGCAGCTTTATTCACAGGTTAAATGTAATGCAGGTATAACGTTCGGATATGTGCAGAAGCTTGGGATATCTGATATAATATCTAATATAAGATAACTAATTTACATATATATATATATATATTTGAAATATGCGTGGACTTCGAAGTTAACTAGTCATAAACATGCTTGATTAGCCTGACTTGTACACGCGGTCGATCGAGGACCACGGTTACCCACGTGAAAAAGTAAGATAATCATCGGTTAAGACTATTGTTCTTGCTACTGCAGTGTGTTATGTTGCTTTAAATCTAAAGGACAGTTAACGTCCGACAACAAACTATATGGTAATACACAGCTTCCTTTAGTTTTGGTTGTTTGTCGTAGATTGCCACCGAATCCAGGTGTAGCTCAGTGAAAATGAGGATTAACGGTCGTGATCTGGTGGTCAGCCATCCAGTCGTGGTTAAGGTACAATTCTGGACGGTTAGGCATCAGGTCCAGGCTTTTTTCTTCTCTTCTGTCTCACTTCCTGGGTTTTCTCTTGTCTAGTCTTGCCCAGTGCTGCCATGCTCTTCCCAATGCATGTGCTCTCTCTACAAGGTACCTAGAAGGACTGCAAAAGGTTTGCAAAGAGCCACGATCCTCTGTTGGTGGTGAAGTCGTGGCTTTACATCCCCATTGCTCTTGCCCTGCTTCTGGAGGCACGAGAGCGTGCAGCCCGCTGTCCGCTGCGCTCCTTACTGTCAATTGAATTAGGTCTGTGATAAATCCGTTGGGATCCACGAAGAGACAATTTCGGCCACGCCGGTACCGTCGGGTCGATGAAGGCGAGAAAACGAAAAAGCAAGAAAGACAAAAAGAGAGTACTGAGTGATCGTTCGAAAGCAGCCAGCCAGCCAGTCGGCGCGCCACCACAAACAGAACACATAGACATTGTCCTCGGCAGATCTGACTCTCTGGCGCTCCAGTCTTTCCCACTAGCCGTTAAAGAGGTCTCGGCTGTCTTGGGGCCATCATGACCGCCTTAACGTTTCGCTCGATCCTTTGTCTGCGCGCCATTTTCTACAGAGCATTCCTTGCTGGTCGGTCGGTTGGCTGTTCTCAAACGACTGGCATTCGCCCTGCCGTTTCTCGTTCTCACTTGTCGCGACATGACCAACGTAGTACAGGATCTGGGTGGGTGGCAACCTCCTTTCGTCTTCCTTTTGTAAACAGCGTTTGGCGGCTTAGAAAGGAGAAGGAACCTCCCTTCTCAGTCAGCAGCCAAGAGTTACATAAGCGATGCCGTATGATTCCGCCACAGATCACGTAGGGTTCGTACAAACAGGTTCCCATTTTCTATTTCGATTTTCTCTAATACGAACCTCTGCCTAACAGACAGGGCCGCTGAACGCACACTTGTTTGCCATTGCTGCCTACGCATGTGAGACCTTAAACCTCAATAAGGTGGCTAGGCTTTTCTGAGATCCGCAATCGCCGATTGGACACTTTCGGGTACTACTATCTCTATCATATTTTATAAGCTCCCGCTCACGTCGGTTATATCCACCTCAATACGCGCGTTCGTGGAAAAATTTACAGCTGACGAATCTCTGTCCTTTAACTCAATAGATATAGAAACCGTATGAGTTGACGCGAGCGTGTGCGTATCAGCCTATGAGCAGACACATTCAGGGACCTAAAGCGGTTTCATTGGCGCCGACAGAATTCGCCAAGAGACCAGTATCTCGCGACTTGACGAGAGGAAACAGCTACAGAATTCGTCTGTCAGCCCCTGTGTTGAGGACCCTCTCCCCGGTTCTGTTACGTTTACTTACTACTCGTCTCTCTTCATTGAGTCTTCAAGGCGACCATCTGCAACAGACGCTTATGCTTACACCACAGCTGCCATTGCCACTCCCTCGGCTGCCCCAACTGCAAGGCCAACGCGGCAATGAATTAGATTACTCTTCGGGTAAAAAGTTCGCTTCTTACTGCTACTGTCGCTGCTGCTACTGCTGCTTGCCGTTTCAGTAGTAGCTTGCCCGATCACTCGTTGGCTACGCATGTTGGTCTCTGCGCTGCACCACTGTTTAGTATTCTTTTCAACACGGTAGTCCGTTGGCCTGACTTAGCCGGCCTTCGTTTAGTCGGCCTCGCAGTAGGCGCAGTGATGCAACCAGTATCTTGCAACAACAGTGGCAACGAAGAGTTCTCAGCTTTCGGGTAGCAGGCAGCGCCTCGAGTCTTCTGCGCGCGGATGGTGCGGAACAACGCCAGGATAGCGACGGAGCAGCTGTGGCCACCAGGCGAGTCCGCAACCCCCTACCCCTAGCAGCACTGACACTCTTTTTGATTATACGACAAGAACAGGAACGAGCAAGGGGCAAGGGAGGAGTTTTGCCGGCAGCGACACCCGATGATGCCAACAACAGCAACGACGATGATGACAACGACAACTGCAATTGTTCACCTGTTCAAACTGGGCTCTTTCTCTTTCTTTTGTCTCTTTTTGCTCCACCCTATACTCAGTGTTTCTCTCTTTACACCTCTGGGGAGGATGATTCACGGTGTCGTTTGACGCCCCCGGCTGCGTATACAGTAAAACGACATCTGCGACGTTCAGCTGTTTCTAGCAGTGGACGTCTGCGTAGCTAGCGCCTGAACAGCCAAACTAGCGTTGCTCACAGTGGGCGGCCAAAGCGCTCATGCTGATAGTGGATAATAGCTTTGTGCGAATACATTCCGCGAAGCAGTTGGTCGTCCGAGAGTTTACTACTGCTATTTTATCCTCCTTCGAGTGTTTCTCTTTCTTGTTGCTTTCTTTCGCGCATGCTCCACATTCAACTAGGATGAGAAATATCTCCCATAATGAGAATAATTTCTCGTCTACCGTTGTCTTCATGGTAGCCACCTTCTTCTGTGAGTAGAATTGAGATAACCAGCGTGCACAGGAGCTAACAAGTTCATTTGGACTGACAGTGAATGGAGACCATCTTCTCCTGAAAGCAAAGCGAACATTGATCGAAGAAATCCAACGGTGTTTTTCTTTTCATCCGCTTCGCAGGCAAACCTCACGGTTCGGAAAAATCGTCTTCAGACTGGCAACGGTTTTGTACTGCCATGTTCGGCATGCCTACTGCAGTAACAGCAATTGAAATGGCAGAGAGCGTTCCGACGACTCTAAGACTACATTTAGTGTTAAAACGACACAGAACAGCTGAGCGCGAAACGTGGAACGTAGCAAGATAAGATTTGCCCTGCTATATCCCCGATATTTTTGCCTGCCTTCCAAGTAACCTCTACCATCAACAGGAAGCGGAAATTTAATAAACGTGTATCGTTGCCGTTAATGGTCTATCAGAGTAGCGGTGCCGGTGGCAGCATTCTCCCCTTCAGCATATACCCTTTTCCGCCACAATGCTCCTGTGGCATCCCACGTACGACCCGTCAAGTATCCCGACCCAGCCGCATACACAGGGGCCTGGTTGACCGCTGCGCAACCTCCCAAGTCCTTCCGCCGTACTTTCTCGCTAAGACTCGACACACACGACGAACTGTTTCGAGTAATGATCAGGCATGCCTAGCACGCCTTGCGAATCTACTGTAATCAACAGGGAATAAGACATAAACATTACAGTGTGGCGTAAGGGCGGTAGGAAACTAACAGGCGGTAGGTGAGCGGTTGACAGTGGCAATGGTAGACAGACGGACTGCTAGAGCAGATGGACGAGCCATTGAGGGTCACCTATATTATACAACAGACGTATATCTGAACTACGAACCACCATCGAAGGGATTCACAAGATTGTTGAAGCTACGTTGAAGGGTTCGTTGTCGGTATCGACCGGTTTGCCCGCTCGCGCTCAAGGTTATGTTGGTTACATAGGGCAAAAGTAAGAACGAGAGAGCAAGCTGGCGGTGCTGCTGTTGCAGTCAGGAAAGTTTGCGAGGTTGACACAGCCTGCGGCAAGGTTGCAGACGTCATTAGAGACAATACAGAAAGGGAAAGACGAGCAGAGCCAAGCCCAGAAGCAGGAAAAGAAGTCACAGCCCTGGCGACGGGTCGCCAGGGAATGCGGTAAGGTCAGAGTGACCCTGGAATGGTTAGTAGAACTCATACGGGACAGTTTGCTAGGTGTAAAACAATGAGAAAGAGAAACGTGAGGCTTTGTCTCCTGAAAAACCTATCCCGCACGTTTCTATCAGATAGGTACTGTCGTATAATAAGAAAGGGCAAAAACGTAGGCTATCACAGTCATACTCTGAGCATGTAACGAAACGAGCCCGTTGCGCTATAGAGAAATGTGTACGAGAAGTGTCATTGGATCTACTAGCTTTAGAACAATATGCTATGGGTATTTTGGTTAAAGTATACTATCGCTTGTGTAAGGCTATAAATATTCGGTTAGGTCGCGGGAGTTACCGTGCGATTCCAATCACGTTTAGCTGTTTAGTCGGGCTGATTGCGACATTGTTAGCCAGTGTCAAAAACTGGATTAATTAGTAAACATGAAGATAAATGTGTTCATGATAGATTTACTGAGCAGACCTTGAATTTACATGTTGGCAATAGGAGCGGTTATTATTTTAAGTACTACTATCTACTATCATAAAGACAAGTTTGCAGTGATCTCCTGTACGTCACTACTATTTGTCAATTAGTAGGAACGATTCAGAACGGTCGGGCAGAATCATATGGTTAAAGGAACACTCGAGCTTCCTTCAAGCTAGAAGGACACCATCAGCACAGCGCCAAATTTTCGCTGGTACGGAGAAAAGGTGAATACCCAAGGAAGGATGCTAATCAAAGGAATTTAACATAGCATATAGGATTAAACCTTTCAAGACGATTTCTTTACTTCTAAATCTGACTAAGGATTAAAGGATAACACGAATGGTGAAAAAAACAAAGAAGGGGACACAATAACAGGTATCTCAACTTTACGTTGAGAAGAGCCTCGTCTAGAGTAAGGTGGAAGGACGAATAGGTACCGGGATTGGCAAAATGTCGAGACAGTAATAGTTTTATTATTACTCAGTTGTTCTTTACTTCTTCTTCCCTTCAGAACTCTTCCCGTCCCCTTTGTTGCTTTCTGTTACGGTGTATTAACCAGCATTAACTCGTCACAAAGCATCCTCTTCTCTTGTTTAGGGGATCAGCGTGGCTTGGTGATCCCAGAGGAGTGCCGAAACCATAACGCGATTCTACAAAGTAGTCAGCAGGCAAAACTCTTGGCATAAGTGTAAGTGGCAGATTCGACCTGCAAGCTTCCGCAAATTCCAGGAGAACGGTCTCCTGAGCTGTAGCAGAAAATGATGGAAGAGCGTTAGTCCGTTCCGTCCACTTTGCTGTTCGAGAACAGCTCGAACTCTCGGTTGGTAAAACAGCCACGCGGCGGAACAGGCAAGCGGAAGCACGCTTTGCACCCAGTTAGCGATGCCCTCGCTATTGCAGTGTCCGCACAAAGATGTGAACGAGAAAACTGTGAAGTGAGCGCCCATTGCCGAGCGTGACGTACCTGCATGACGGTGAGGACAAGAGCAACAACGATAATAACACCAACAAGAGCTATGCCAGCACTATCAGTAATAGGGCGACAACAGCAACTTTGCTTGCGATGAGACGAAGGAAGTACAGCACAAAGCGGAGGAGAATGTTGAACACATGAAGAACAAAGGCCGAGGTCAAAAAATAAAGAATTTAGTTTTGTGATCGTGCGTATGGACGTGTGCCTGCGTGCCGGATCGGCCAAGCCGCCCTGGCCGACGAAGGAACGGGGGAAAGAACGCACAGCGTTGGCCCCAACTTCAGTTTTTTTTCGCCCATCTGCACTTTTGGATCACTTATACTTCTATGGTTGGTTTAAACTAGCGACGGGCTGTATGGTTTAGGCGCAAGCTAAGTCGGAGTAGTCCTGTTTGGCTGTCGTTGACATTTCTTTTTTGACAGAGAAGAATAGAGTTGAGTTGTGCCAAAGGCTTGTATGCGAGTGTTCGTGCAGTGGAAGCGATCGAGGTCGACCGAGGTCGCGCGTTACTCAAGGGGGCAATGCGCTAGCGAAGACTGTATACAGATAGAGTAACAATTCGAACCTTTCTATGAAACGTTCTGCTACATCCATTACCCCGATGTTCCCGCTACTGATTTTCCAAATGGTCGAAAACCAAGTTTACGGGAGTACCGGGTGAAGATTGAGGAAACCGAGCAAAGTGAAATAAGAATAAGAGGTACTGGCGGGCAGGAGGACAAGGAGGAAAATTAGAATCAAAACGAGAACAACGCTAGAACTGGGACCGGCGATCTTATACAGGAGCGTTTGGGAAAGCCGAATAAAACGAAAAAAATTGGTGCACCATTCGAACGAGACGAGAAAGGCGAGAACACCCCATATAGTCGAGCTTGACCCCCCATTTTTCTACAGCGTGAAGAAGGGGGATGACTGATTGGCTGCCTAGGGAAAATATGTCGATGGTAGGTTTGCTTCAATCGCTCAGATGATAAAGATAGTTGGCCCTTTATTAGTATGTCATTGAATACAATCAGAAAATTCAGTGGAGTAATAGAATAACCATCTGCTCACCTAGTTCTGAAAGACATACTATACCTTGCTGTAAACTGAAGATTATCAGAGTACCTGAATAATGCATTAATAATAAAAATTGAAAAAAAAAATGGGTTTTATATTATCCAACGGCAGTGCTGAAATAGGCCCAGTTGTATATGTTTACTAGCCTTAACTATACGAAATTTTATCTATGATACACAATAGAAGATAGAAGTATTGATCAATTGAACTTTTCCAAATGCTATGAAGATACGCTCGTGTTTCATGCTGACCTCATACCTAACGTGATATTGTCCGGCGCATTTAGTTCAACGATATATGCTGCAGAAAAATTTTTTGAGATTTGCCCCAACTGCGTCTTGTAGTTCTGTTATACGTTCTTTTATACTTACCCGCTTTTGAGTCAGATGTCGCGCAGCTAGATTATGAAGTGCCGCTTGACCTGTATTAACATATATATTTGTCAGCCCATGGAAGTGAGGCTTTTTTCGTAAATGAATAAAGAACGAAATTACCTAGAGGGTTCAAGGGAAGTTCACCAATAGAATATACGCTGGCGTACTTACCGTAGACCTTTCGAGACGTTCTGAACAAACATGTAGTTTGCTTATACGTGTACATCGTTCGAAACGAATTTCAAAAACCCTTTCCTTTACATACCTAAAGGCTGACCGTCTATGCTTTGGAATACGTTAACGGAAATTGACAGTGTAATTATTCATTCATGTTCCCGCTTAACCCGTTGCAGTCGAAGAGTAATTTACAATAGGGGCACCAGACGAAGACGAAAATTTTTATCTTTTTTCAAACAAACTCAATGTTTATACAGTAACCCTAGTTATCGCTGTTACTTTACGAACATCTATAAATTAATTCAGCATTTTTCTATTTACAATTTTACACATATAAAAAAATGTATCACTATCAAGTCACAATCGTCGTGCAGCATTTGTCATTGAGCGAAATTAAGCCAACCACCTCCGGCCTTTTCAGCCGAAGGTTAAACTACCCAAACCACTACGATTCCTACACAATCCAAAGCAAAATGATGCTTTCCTTTTTTAAATGAAGTCTATCGATTATATCGATCTCTTGATAAAATAATCTCTATTCAATGGTTGAGGAAAATGTTGTCTGCTACTTCTACGCACGCTATTCTAATCTATGATAAGCGAATATGTGTATGGTTATTCTATGTTTCCCCGTAGACGTCACAAGTAAAGCTACTAATTGAATTAGAACAAAATGCAATTTTGTATGAAAAAAACACACAAACATATTGTCAGCTAATCTTGCTCGTTTGACATACGCATAGACAAGTAAGGAATAAAGGAAACCAGAGGCCGTTGGCCGAGAGTTGAAAACCAGTTATAACGGTAACTTGTCTCTCGGCGGTATCCTGATGCCAACCGAAAAAGTTCAGCCGACCCAGCTCAGGTTGTTACGTTGGTACAGGAGATCGAGAACGCGCGATTACCTCAATGGGTCAAGAGGCCAAACGTCGAAATGACGTTTTGCAAAGAAAAGAGAAATGGTATATGGAGAGGAACGTCGCAAGAAGCCGGTGCACGAAGAAGCGCAAACGGTTAGATTTAGATCATGTCAGTAAGACGAAGAGCCCCGCCGCTTGCCGGTGCTTGTCGCCAAGTTAGTTTGTGGGTGTATCTATGTGTACATGAACATATTGCAGTATTTCGGATGGAGATGTATCTGAATAATGTCCTATTTACACGAGCATGCCCGGACGGAAAACAAAAAACGTGTATAGAAAGGGTCTGCTTGCAGGTGACACAAGCCAACAGGCTAAGGAACGCCAGTGTATGACAATACTTCTCATTTATACGCCCAATCAGATAAGGTTTTATAGCTGAAAGCAAGCCTGTACGGAAAACGACGGCCAACAACTCAGCCGTTTTCGCTTCTTTTCTTTCACATCCAGCAACGTGCAACAGCCACTAGAAGCCCTATTTTGCCCTATCACACGCTTAGTACGACCTATATATGACCGGCTACTACAAAACGGATGCAGGCTAGAGACATGGCCTACAGTTACAATTTCCTTTTGGAACGATAATCTTAAATTCAGATGAACTATTCGAACAGGTGCGCATTTATTTATTGGTAATGATAACAATTTGTCAAACGCATTTTCCGTAATTTGTTTTACCTCGCTGTGAAGGTCAAATTCAGGATCAGTTCACATAATCTACTATCAAAGCCTAATCCTTAACTAGGTCCTCAATGTCATACTACTTGTTTATTACATACAGAATCCCCCATGCAGTACCTTGATACACAGCCACAGTAACAGGGAATGTTAAGTGTCTATAAATTTCGCCGTCAACAGAGGCATAGCGAAGTTGTATGATGTGCTTTTCTAAGGTCAATTTGGGTCGCTAACAATGTTTTAGAGAAAAGCATTGTTGTCAATTATACGTTTTTTTAATAAACTAGGCGCACCTGTGTAGCGTAGTACCATTTGGATATATTCTTTTAATAGAAAGTTCAAAACCAACTGGCCGACCTATTGCGCTGCACTGAAGATGATATCAACAAATCTGATGACGATAAATCGAACTGTTAATTTAGTACATTTTATAGTATAAAAACGTCTTATGCTAACCAGGCATGCAAATAATTTATTTAGGATTTAATTAATCAGAATATTTAATCGAGAACCTTTTTCCAGTATTAGAGGAAGTTGAGCCCAGCACTCATTTCAAACTTTGACTTATCATATGTGGCTCATGTAATTTCGTAGGGCTATGTATATACACGGCGTTCATCAAACTTCACTAACGTGCTTATCCTTACGGACAGTAGGATCGACATGGATTTCGCAACTTAGAAGGTCGATAAAAATATTGATGAGAATATATAGAAATTGAACCTAGCTCACAGAACTGACTCACGTTGGAAACTTAACCCAGACACACTTGAACCCTCCTGTAAAAAGTCAAGCAATACGAATCCGCCGTAATCTTATTTCTACATCTCTTAAACGACATTTTGATAGAACAACAACAGTATAAGAAGTCAGTCGACGTTCACTTTTCGAGGCTGACTCTTGTGACCATACTTCAGATCGTATCCGCTCGTTCGAATAACACTGAGCTTTGTGTCATCACACCGTTTTTCGCCTCCGTGCTATTGTATGGCAAGTCCCCAAGCTCATTTTATTACAAACGTAGCCATCTCAGTGGGTCTGCGTTCACCCTGTGGGACTTGCCCTTGCAAGAACTGGGGTTTGAGAATGGGCTTTGCTGTCGGGCTACAATCGTAGCCCGACAGCAAAGAAGCATAACAGCCGCGACCGACCCTGTTTCCGGATCGACTGGCATGGAGCGGTACGCCGAACGACCACAACGCGATGTCGACTCACACGTGACGAAGATGCGTCATCGGCCTTGACGGCGCCCCATTGTCTCCAGGAAGTTTCTCCCTCTCGTGAGCATTCTGACTCTGATACGCTCTTCCTCGTAGCAACGTCACTTGCAGCGAAGGACTGACAAGAATAAGGACCTAACACGTGTAGCAAGAGGCCTAAGAAAGAGATGAGAAGTGGACATGGGGAGTAATTGACGCCAACACATTCAACGCACAAAGTGGGACACCCCAATGGTCGGCACAAAGGCTTAATACCTTAGTGTCAGCCGTAGAAAATCAAGACGAAAGTAGCACACTTGCAGAGAATAACAGCATCAATGAGGGCCTGTTAACGCGACGTTGTATCATCCTCAACTTCACTCGAGGAGACAAAAACCACGTATCAGAGGACGTATCAGAGAAAAGAACGTATCAGATGCTAAATTCTATTGAAGGGGGTGATCCGGCAAAACAGTCGGGTGACATAGACGAAGCAAAGTGTACATAAATGCTATAACGTTAACGTGTAGATGTCAGTTAGCTCAGTGGAGTCCAGTGTACAATCTGTTCGAGTATAGAATAGCAGGGACGTAGTTGTTAGATAATAGCCTTGCACACCCAAGATACCCCGTGCAAACGTTTCCATTTAAAACAATAAGAATATGACAAGCCATTACGGCAGCTTGTGTCTAAGTTGCTTGAAGGCATACATGTGTGACGGAATGTTTAAAAGTATAAAAATAATTTAAAAATAGAATGAAACAATATATCTAAGCCAAGTACCAGCTTCATAGCATAGAATCATTATGTTACGAGCACTAAGTATAACGTAGAAAATAATGATTCATTTAAATCAACTCAGATGCAAGTTCACATTTAAATTAACATAAAATGCGTAAAATGAAGAAACATGCAGACTTATTTCAGCTGTACTTATGGCAAATCAAACTTTAGGACCTTCCCAAAATAGGACGTTTTATCAATCTTATTAGCAAAATAATATAGTATCATTTACTAGCGTTTCTTATACGGAACTATATGCCTTATACGAGACTCTTCTTTCATTATCTTCTAACGAAGAAAAAGACCGCAACCCGGTGGCGATCGACTCGGGAAAGTTTAAGAGCACGACAGCGGAGGGACACCAGCATAAGAGCGTTCTTTGGTTTTGCTTTGTACTAGTAGTGAGGCTGCTACTGCCGCTGCGGTTGCCGTCAGGCACAAAACTGTTGATGCAATGGCCCGCGCCCTTGGCAACCGCAAGCCAAGACGTCGTCCATGTCATCCCATCCACTGAAATGTTGGGTATTAAAATAGGCATCCATCAATCTCACAGGTATCTAAGGTAAATACCAATGTAAGCGGAGAGAAGGATCCGCTCGATTAGCGCCACTGCACGCCATTGGCCTTGAGTATGCTATACTTGGATCTTCGAAACACTGTCGTTGGTCCAGTCGAAGCTACAGCATACAGGTAGAGCACAGAACACAGGAAATGGTGCGCCGAGTAGTAGCGCTTCATTGACTCATTTCGCCTAGCTTCTCAATGTTTAAAAGCTGTAAGGACAACAACTCTACAGATAATTGACTGCAGTAAGGACGGCCCACATTAAGCCAATAAGCTGCTAAGAAGTGGTTCAAACACGAATAAGATGAAGACAAGTACCTTTATTCGTACATCTATATCCCTCTATCCTTCGTTATCTGTTATGCTGTCGGCGCATTCTTTCATAATAAAGTGCATCCAATTATCCACAAAATGATATAACATAACAGCGGGAAGCAAGTTTAAACTCTCCTTTCTTCGTTTCAACGTGGGCTATGACTTTCGCTGTAATTACGGAGCTGCTCCCTCCCCGACCCTACCTCAATAAAGGAATATATGACGTATTATTAAGCTGTGAGGCGGATCTCAATCTGGACAGCAGCATTGGTAGCGTGTCGTATTGGCCCATTGCCGATCTAGATTAGCACACAAGGCTCTGAGTCTTGTATACCTTGCCGAGACAACAATGCGGCAGTGTGCTGGCCGTGAGCCGCGGATCGCAAGCCGCATCTTCATCCACTATCCACCCGACAGTTTCTTAAACCCGAAGCAGCCATTCTGCTGTCGCACACCTTTCTCTCATTAGGTGAGGATGAATAGGACGCTACAGGGGGAATAGGGGGAACTCCGCAAACATACGTTATTTCACGCGCCGTGAACTGGGTCTTCATTTGCCTTCCAAAGCCTTTTGGTCCTAGCAAAGGCCGCTCATAATGTGAGCGGCTAAAGGGTCGACTCTCAAGAAAGTACCGCCGAGACGTCACTAAGACAGGGAAAACACACAAGACGGCAGAAATTCGCCCTGCGAATAGCGAAGAGCCGGTGGAAGTGGGAAGAAGCTGCGGGGGAGACACACGGTGTTGTGTCGCACTGCACAAACAGGAGTATTTCTGCTGCTATCGCTGCGACTATTACTCTATCTGAGAGACAGAGACGCTTCGTCAATGCCGCTACTGGTACCGTAATGCGGCGAAGCACATAAAGAAATGACGGTCGAGTCACGTTTTCCTACTCCAGCGCCGTTAAGATATTCACCCTGACTCCCACTCGCCGACTGCGACCCCTTTCCGCCAGTTCGTCCCGTCCACACGCCAGCTATCTTTCTAAAACGCAAGCCTAATTAACTCGACGCTAGCAGTGGTAGCACCGGTGCACCCAAGAAGCCGGAAGAAGAGTCGCTTTACCGCGGTCGCAACGGTCGTCGCCACCAGCGGCAGCAGCTCGGCTGCCTTGCTACAACTCAAGCACGCTGCCCAGGCTTTTGAGAAGAGAGACACCACATTACCTACAATCTTGCCCTACCGTATTCTACCTCGTAGGCGTGTTCGTCTCCTAACGTCGCCTTCGTTACTACTCTGGTCCCTGGAAGAAAAAAATCCTTTCAAGGGAACCTTCCCATTCGCTTTAGACAACTCCAGCCCTCAGTCCCAAATTCGATACTCTGGCTTGTACGCCCTAACCCACACTTCACCCTAATACCCACGACAGGCGACGGATACAGACCTCAGTGTGCGCCAACACACCCCTGCTGCAAGCTCAAGCAGAAAAGTAAGCTGCTGCTTCAATCCCCAGGTTGACCCCCAGAATAAAACGCCCCTGCTCTTGAAGCGGAACCCTCTCCCAAACCGTCTTCATACGATGACTTCCGCAGAAGGGAAGGATGGATAAGCAAGATCGGCGACATCGGATACTAGGAAGTTACGAGGAGAATGTTCTCCTCCTTGAACGCTTGTATATATTTAACTCTTTCCCGCTCGCCTTGTATAAATTATACTGTCATGTTGGAAGTTAGGGTATGATGGACAGCCAGCTGACTCTCAGGCAATTTGATGCAAAAATCCAGTAAGATAGTTAGCTATGAGGGACAGAGACGAAGCTGAAATCTCTGTACATTATAGCAATGGCCAATTGTGATAAAATGCCGTAAAACAACCAGACAAACAAGAAAAAAATTTCTAAACTGAACTATGACGCACTTAATTAAGTTACAATACGTCTAGCTCTATATGGGAATACGAAACAATGCGAAGTGATCAAGCTAATCCTGTTTGTTAATAAGCTGGAAAGAATAGTGCGCGGACGTACAAAACAGTCTGGAAGGGTAGGATAGAGCACAGTATGTGACATAGGGGGTCAGCCCCAATTCTGACTGCAAATCCTGTGTCGATTTTCGCTAAACTTCGCACGTGCCTATTTAAAATAGTGTTAACAAATTCGGCCTTGCTAGTAAGTAGTAAAAGTAGAGTTCGAAAACACTATCTTCAGCATAAATCAACAAGATGCCAAAAAAAAAACAAAGTAAACAGGACCTATGCGCTCAAAATCGCGACACGACATCGGTGTGAGCGTTTGGAAAGTTGCGTGTGCCGTATTCCTCGAGCACACAACAAGAGGGAATATCTTATATTTTGGGCTACTGGAACCAAACCATCTGCTTGGAAAAATACATATGGGAAAGGCACATAAGGGACGATCAGTGTGACATCGATGGGTCAAAGCCAACTGAAGCGGATCATATCGAAATTATCCGGACTATCGACTCATATCTAATCATAGTTACTGATATCGGTAGCATCAATGAGCGGTATACTTGTCGCGGTGCTATTCATTGGGCTAAAAACATTACCGTAGGTACGAGAATCCGTTAAAGTTTCTCCAGTACTTCGAAGAATCAAGAAAAGCTAAATTCTGGTTATCTTCTTACAGTCTATATATTTTCTATATATACTTACAGTCTATATATTATGATAATAATATTATCTGGACCATAAGCGGCCTAACGAGGTAATCAGCTCAAAAGTGATTAAGTGCAGTATAAACTTGTGCTGCAAGATTGATAGGTGACAATGCAACTCATTGTTGTATTGAATTGTCCTATGCACCTTCATTACTTCAGATGCTACGCAGGATAACTGACACCTTCGACAAGAAGCAAATAGAAAAGCTTACAACTATTCAATTAGTGATATTAAAACTGTTAGAAAATATATATCAGTATGAATGATGCAGTACTATTGAGAGACACCTGTGATTAATGTACGACAAACGATAAGGAGCACTCCCTCTAAATTAATTTACCCTTTAGCAATTAAGCTATTTTCTTGGAAGAAGGTTTTATCTTGAAATCTTCAAGCTGATTCCGTATATCAGTCTAAAACTTGAAAATTATTGTACTATGTCAGATAGTGGCTGGTAATTGAGTGTAGAAATTGCTTCTAGCGGTCCCAGACACCCGCTAATATAAGTAGACTGGGACCAGTTAATCTGTAATTGAGAAACGAGGACGAAAATGGCGCGAGCACTCTATCGGACTGATAAGATCCTTCGTAAATCCACTACGATTCAAAATGAATTAACGTTAGGTAGACAAGAGAAAGTGGGAGAAATATATAAGTAGAATCCTCTAAGCAATATCAGAAGGACTACAGCCGGCTGACGTCACCGGTGTACAAAAAAATGAGGATGGAAACCGAGAAAGGAGACTCTAGAAAAGGCTCGATGCAAGCTAGAGATCTATATTTAAATAGCGTAAAAGAATAACTAGCAGGTGGAGGATACAACGATAAAGGCTTATTGCAAATTTTTCTGTCTAACAGAAAAACCACTGAAATCATCGAATAAATTGTCCGCTGAAGGCGTAAAGGCGAGGTCCTGAAAAGATACCCAGTTGAGGCGCCTATTAAGTATTCCGACAGCTTCCGACAGCTGCCATATTTTATTTCAGCTTACTGTGCCGTTACGTTGCCTGATAGATAGATTGCCTATGCGTAACGTGTCGAACATCATTTTTACTGAAACCATAGCTAATTAACCTATTGAAGGTATCGGAACCGACCAGTTTTAGCCATTAAAACTAAAATACAGATGGGAAGGAAACAATTAGTCTATAGAGTCATCGTTATGACGATCTATTACATATAGTCGTAGCTATTCCATATGATCTTACTTCGAGTCACTCTCTAAATATAATCGTTATTATTATTTGTGGTAAGTTATAGAAACGAAAGGATGGCCAGGAGAATAGATAAAATCAACACCTCTAAGTTTTGCAGCAAATCAATAAAATCTAGCTAAAGTATTCAAATGAATTATCTAAAAACAGTACATAACTTGTGTACAGGTGAGTAGCGTAACTGCAATAATGGATAGAATATCGTGTGATATGGCTTTAGATTCACCCGATAGAAATTAAATTATTACGGAAAAACAGGAGCCTGCCTTCAACATGTAAGTGTTGTCAGGAAAATCAGAAAGTTCCTCAAAATGATACTTTTCAAAATTACGATCATGTTTACAAAGCACATACACGCAGAAACATATACTGGTTGATAAGATGAGTAAGAGAAATAATTGGGTATTCTATGATGAAATTAGTGACGATAACGACAGCAATGTCTAACGATATATGGACAAAAAAAGGTTGCGTGTACGTAACACTACGATCACATAAGTAAATATGCTACTTTTGCTCCATTAGAGCGACTGCATCAAACTTGTTGGCTGGCTTACAACAACTCGACGTTAGAAAGTGGCTTCAATTAAGTTCAAGCCCAAAATGGTCTATCGTCAGAGAGAGCCTCTCGCTTGATGGACTACAGAAGTGATAAGAGAAAACGCGATCGAGTCCATATAAGTTGCAGTCGACTTTAGCCTATGTCCCTATGGGATTTCTCTGCGCCTGTTTTGGGTATCTATCCCTCTAGCACACGTCAAGCATGGCTAGGCAATTGATTCGATACCATGAGTGGCGCTAGGAAACTTTTAGCCAAAAACGTCTTTTTTCCCCAGCCCTCAAAGCTTGGTCGTCGGTGTTTACTGTGACAGTGGCGTCCATAAACTGTGGCGCAAAACCCGATGCGAAACAGGCTGTCACAGAGATCCATCTCAACGTCCCTAGCCACTACCGCAGAGAAAGATTTTCCACACTGGAAGAACAAACTACTTTGCCTGCTCACATAATAGTAGATGCACTCAGCAAGTGCGAGAGATGAGCGGAAGGACTACGCAATGATAAAATTATATAATTGACTCTTAAGTAAGCATTTACGAAAGGGCTAGATACAAAATGTTTTCGAAGTTTAGTATCAGATCAAAGGTTGAGAGTCGGTTCATCGAAAGACGCGGGGTGGAATTCAGCTATGTAAAAAGAAGGCATCAGATAACGGTTTTGTTGCTGGTACATAGCCATTGTAACAATATTTTTTGCAGGGACATATATCAGATTTTTAGATCGCATAATGATATCAATAGTATAGATTATAAATATGAAATTATTATTATTATATATCGTTGTCGATCTGTTCCAGGAAAACAACGTTTTTCAGATTGTTTCAAGTCATTTCATTGGGTCCAACGTGAAAATATTCAATGGCGGCACTGAGTGTCGCGACAAGGAACCAGTTGTCTCGCTAAAATTAAGCAAGAAAGCTACTGAGCGAAATAAATAAGTCAAATAACAAGATATCTAGTTAAATAGACCTCCATCATAGCTATTATATCTATGGTCTTCTGATACCGAACATTCTATTGAACTGGTTATCTGTTAAATATCTGTTAACGAAACAGAAGGCTAAAGTATGCCAAATTTTCCGATACTGCTATAGAATCCAAAGAGAAATTAGAGCGCATTGCCTCACGGTCTATTTCCTCATAAAGCTGGCTCTGTTCCGTGCTGTGTCCTTAGCTTTTTCAATATGGAAGATAAAAGTCTGTCCTATCGCCTTGCCATATACATATGTAGTATATACCTTTCAGACGGCTATTAAGTGTTTCTAATGTTCATAACGTTAGACTTCAACATCATTTTTCATAGGGTTTATATTAGATTAATATAATATACTTCACCCGTACCTTCGAATACAATTTATGGCTGATCACTTATTGACATGCACGATTATTGGTGAACCATGTCATGTAACAAGGAAACGTCCAAGCACTAACCCACGCAGTAGCGATTGTGTCAAGTTCCACAGCTCACGCACCGGCTTGTGATACGCAGGCATGCCACAGGGGAGATAGTGGTACTCGCGCATGGCATATCGTGCTACTCTATGCGCTAATTACGGCTGTGCATACCTTTCATGCATAGTTGATGATGTAGCTTATGCAGAAGAAATTAGGATTCAGGTCTGCCAGTTTGTTCATCTACTACCATACAAATTGGAGATATACTGGGATTTCAGGCCAGGTCGAATCCTTTTTTGAAATTCTTTAAAAGGTGTCTCGCCCTCTCGCACAGTAGGTATGCGAGCCTATTTTTGCTTTACTGCCTGCTTTACTTCTGCTTTACTTTAGACACACTTGGAGAATACTAACTCGACCCTATCAGAACGATAGACTTTTATCGTTGTTATTATTTAGTTTATTTATATAAGTGTTACGTTGTAAGTTGCAGTGAGGGCCATCTTGACGTCGAATAGGAAAGATGCTTTTTTTAAAGACAACCGAGACAGCATGTCCATGACCAACGCCGCTGCTAATAATTTTGCGTTTTTTTGTCAGGAAAAATGTATCAAAGAATTATATATGTTGTGTACCTGTGTTGTATTGTTTATGTATACTTATTCAATTAAAAATACCTATGTGCAAAATACAATTAAACTAACGTCAAATAAGTAATTTCCATTAAGCCTAAAATGCCGAAAGAATTTCTGTTGATATTCCTATAATGCCCGGTATTAGCTTCTTTCTAATAACGATGAAATAAGGGTCGTGTTGTCAAGAAACGAGCTATAGTTATCTTTTACATTGTGTAGATTTTATAATAAGGTCTAAAAAACCCACGACAGCCATAAATTGACAATACACTATGGATTCGTAGGCAACCATTAAGTTAATGTAAAGCTCCCTGTTACCACATTGTCTAAAGTGATTAAGTTCGTGTGCACAAAATTGTTTGTATCATTACAGATTTACATGCAAACAATATAGTAGCAATAGAGTGTATCCACCCCACGCGTCAGCTCTCTCTGTAGACGTAGGAGGCTTAAGTCGACTCTATCACCAGCATCAGCGTTAGCTGTCTGTCTGTCTGATTCGTTTGTAAATGCGGTGTATCACTATTCAAATGTACCGGTCAGTGGAACTTGGACGAGCGCGAGCAGTAAGATATGCTTTGACATACTTCAGTTGATGTCTATTCCGTGTCCCTTAACGGATGTATAGACGGAAACGTTCGTGTTTAATTTTATATTTTCCCTGCTCTTATACGGCAGGAAAGGGCCAGTAGCATTTTTTTTGAGCCTTTGGACAGCCATTCCAGGTCTCGTCGTAAAATCTTCCCTTACAGCTACCATCTGTCCCTGTACAGCAGTTACCAAAATCGCGCATATTGAACTGCTTTCGGTTAGCGCCTTGATTTGCCGCAAGTTTTTTACGCCCCAGAACAGGTTTGCCTTATTTACTAGGCATGAAGCCCGCAGGCCAGGTACTAGGAGGTGAACCGCCGATGGCAGCCAAACCTCCGTACAGGCAGTCAACAGCACCTGTGCGAATAGAAAATAAGCGGAGAACGAGAAAAAATCACAAAAAAGCTGCTCGTATTTATTTCTTAGATTTATTTTCCTAAGTTTTACCCAGCTGGTGTGGCGAGCTAAAGCCATCGCTGACTGCGTTCTCACTGTCCTATTGCTGTTTCCGTTGCGCCAATTGTCATTTTTTCCGCCTCGCGTGCTGCAAGCTTGGGACCCATTTTCGTCGGCTTACTCATTCAGCTGTGCTGCTATGAGAGACGATTAGAAGTCAAGAAAACCAAACAGTAGGAAGGAGAAGCGGGGAAAGTAACAGAAATTTAGTCTTTATAATAATAAATAAGCTGTTAAAAATGAAGGCAAGGAAGACGAACACGAGAGAGAACAACGACGGAGCACCACGAAACGCTGAATAAGACTGTCCTAGACGAACAAAGAAATGTAAGACAAATGAAAAAAAATGCCGATAGGCCACAATGGGGTAAAAGCTCATACGGAAAGTGTGTGAAACGCAGCCATATTTTTTGTCCATGCACAGAACAAAGTGCAAAATATTGTCGTATAAAACAGAGTCGACGCCCAGTTCTTAGCTACTGAAACTGCGCGCTTTTCTGGGGGTTTCGTACGATGAACTACGAACGACGAAAATACTACCACCTATATCATTTAAGTCCACAGCGAAGATAGAGAGTAAGGAAGGGCGGAATATGCGGAGGGTCCTCGAAAGTGGTTCATTTATCAAAATATCGTGCAAAAATAGAAAAGAGGGGAAAAGAAAACGCCAAAGGAGCAAACTGGGTCTGGCTCACTTCTTAGGGGTGAGGCCAACGGTGAAACGACAGTACAGGTAGATAATAAGCATAAACGATAATCGTGGTCTACTGCCTCTGCTTCCCAACGAAAACTATAATGAGTATTTTACATTTTTCTTTATTCACACTCAAACGTCTTTTGTGTAATATTATGCCGGTATTCCAAAAATAATTTTACTCCTGTGAAGCGTTCGTAGAGTTCGAGGGCACCAATAGGTAACCTATGATAAAGCACCAACTTAGCAGTGCATATTCGCTTATTCCGGTGTACGTGGGTTTAATATTTATAATCGATGCATAAGTGCACAAGTTTAATAGTAAGAAATCACCGTTTTCCAGATAGAAGTCCGTGAGCCGACGAACCGCAAAGTGCTATATTTCCTTAGATTGGAGAGGATCGTAAGGTGCAGTCGTAAGAAGCGCTAGATAAAAGTCTTGACGAGAGTAGGAACCCGGGTAGGTAGGATTATCTCGAAGAAATTAGGCGTCGGTTCGCAGCGCCTCGTAGCATTACGGCATCGTACTATCGACTAGCATCACCACCGTCAATTTCGCAGGCCACGGTGGTCCAGACAGCTAGGTTTTTAGCTCTCAAATGCTTTAGAACAGGACGTTGATGGTTCGAGTACTACAGTGGGGCACATATCCCGTCAAACTTTAGACTTTTGATTTTAATAAGTAAAATAAAAAACCATTAATTACAACTGAGTGTTCTTCTGGTCCACCTTAAAACTAGATGCGTCAGAACTGGTACAGTCGGAAGATATAACAGTGAGTTACGAAAAATATTTAAAGACACTTAAGCGCCCTTTCAGGTAAAAAATCGAAAGTTTTGCGTTAGGAATAAGTATCAGGAGATCATGTTTGTCATATACATTTATTTACATACCACAACAGAATTTAGCAGTTTTAAACAGTTATAAAATACGTAGTTTTGAAAATTGAAGCGCGCCAATGCCGCTTACCCAGCTTTAAGTACGCTTTGAGATTTGCGAAGCCTATTGCGGATATGTCGCCATGAGACAAGTTAGGATATCAGGTTGTGTATGCATACTAGAGACAATTTATACATGCTCTGTCAACCTAAGTTGGCGGTTTTCAGTGTTCCTGTCACTAAACAGAGATTAAATCATTACACAAAATCAATATTTGAGTATTGGAAAACATGTCCTCGTCTTATCAGCTGACTATTTCAGTTTCATTATATTTATAGAGCATACAATCCGTGTGTGTCAATAGTAAATTGTTGCCATCTTCGTTAGCCAACTCTAGAAGTGATTCCGAAGGACCACTGTTACCATCAGGATATGACGCTAAATGATTAAATGTTTTTAGTGCTACGACTAAAAACAACCTCGATATTGCTCTACCAGCTGACTCCCTATGCCTAATCCCATTGGTTGCACGGTTCCCTTCGAAAAACGTTTTAAAAGTAATATGACATGCAATCCAACGAATTTATATATGATTGTCAGAAGTCGTTACTTTGAAAACATCCAATTGTTTTAATACTGTTTTAGTGGATATGGGAATATGCTTCTGCGTCAGAATCAATGTGAAATACATAGATATCGTCTAGTCGCAAAAACAAAACACAAACTTCCCTATTTATTTATTGTGAGGGCTAAAGTTTTTTAGAGTTAATATCCTCGCAACCAGCGGACGCTATCTATCTATCTGCAGCATGACAGAGATAGGTTTTGCATATATTACAAGTAGGGAAGGTACTGATACGCACGTTGATAGAACATAATGGTACAGTGGGTTGTTATTAAGAATATATATTACTTGATAGAAGCACTAAACTTTATGTCGATATCATTTCGAAGGCTTATGATTCCTGCGTGCTACAGCCATACATTTTTTTAATAAAAGGCAGCCTATAATCTACGCTTTTATCTTAAGATCTAACGCTTCCATAAAGTTTATATGTGAAAATATGAGTCATATTTTAACTAGCCCTTACAAAGTACCATCATTGCAATCAAGTTTACCACCGTAAACAGCCGCTGTATATGTCAGAGCTGTCCTCTCTCTGTTTTTTGTTCTTTTTTAATTGCAAGCGTGCGACACGATATTAGACTTCACTCATTCCACAAGTGCGTCAACTACGACATCTCTTCGGCTGGCTCGTGTCAGTCGACATTGCTTTTTCTAATAAACAAGTTGTTCCGGGCTTATGCTGCCCGCGCGAATAGTGTCCATGAGTTGAGAATGATTCTTCCTCAATTTTGTTAACTAGAATTCTCACGAAATATATCAGATAGGTAGTTTACATTGAAGAAAACATGTGGCGCCCTCTTTAAGCGCTTCAGGCATTTTAAACGGTTGCTCATTGAACTAGTTCAGCTTCGTGCCACAGAGTGCGCCACTGTCGTCACCTGTCACAGAGCCCCCATGCGGCCGATATCGTAAATTCTAGACGAACATCCTTATAGTTCGCCAGTCACATACAAGGAGTATTACCTAATGCTTGCATGAAGGAACCTTGTCGTATAAAACACACATGAAAAAATGCGTCAGCTCTCTGCTGAAAGCGAGACAGTAAATTGTTAGCCTGTAGTAGCGAGCAATCTTTCGAAGGAGTCTTCATTTTGAAAAACCTCTTGTCTGAATGGCCTATAAGGGTTGCCCTGTTTGCTAAGGCTGCCGAGTCCCTGGGTATCATATTCGTTGGATAACCACATTAAGGTGTTTTACCGTGTACCATAGATCGGCGAAAAGGACATGAGAGACTCAAAACTAGCCCTGCTAGCTGAACAGCTAAAAAAGAGAGGAAACAAGTCAAGGACGACGAAGAGAACGACTAAGGAAGGACTCTCCCAATGCGAACGTTTGGAAAACGGACAATTCGCAATAAGAGAAATCTAATTGCGGGGTCCATGGAGTGGAGATAAGCACCTTGAGCATCGAGAGCGGGCAGCCATGTATCAGAAAGAAACTGTGGGGGGTTATTGCTGGAGTAGTGTAGCAGGAGGAAGTCTAGAAATGAGCGGAGGATGATAGCTCCGAGAGATGGTCACTCGAAGGACGGACCACTCGGATGCCATGATTCCGAATAGCAACTTCTAGATTTCTGACTTATTCTCAACAAATATTTAGTAGAGTATAGGTAGCCACACCCATCGGTGGTGAAGACCCATTCAGAATCACTCGTGACTGAACAAATACGGGACGCAACCTTCGTATTATCGATTGTTGAAACGGCAATTTGAGACTCTTTTTTTTTAAGATTATCTCATTTCTTAACCATTGACGTTTTACTCTCTATGTTTCGCCCGATATTGTGGCTCCCGGTACGAAATGAGGTGCGTCTATGCCCGGGTCCGAAGCTAGACCACTACGTGTTCCTCATCATAAATTAGCAGGCGAATACGTTACCCATAAAGCTATCAGGGGACTAACGTTCTACTCTAATACACACAAACTACCATTTTTGTTAACAGCAAAACTTTTGGTTTATATGACTTGCATGTAACTAGATTGCAGCAACCACGTTCGAAACTTTACTGACGCATAGTCATCCAACTTTGTGAGACGTTTACGCTTGCACCTAATTGTATGTAGCGTCGCGCAATGCTATTACGCCGAGTTCTTTAGAATGAACATGAGTTGCTCGACCCTTTAATTATCCTCGAGGGTAGACACGGGATAGGCACCTGTCAGCGATATGTATGTCAAGCAATATTTTCACTCTTTTATCGAAAGAATTGTTTGCTCACTAAGGAATAGTTGCTCAGACCAATTCACTTTTTCCCTTGAGATAATTATCCGCTTCTTAGTCAGCTCGAGTCCACGTACCTACGACGACAGGAAAAAACAGTCATGGCTGGTAGATCATGAGTGAAGTCTTTGCTTTCTTCACACAGAAGTATTATTTCCTTTACGACTAAGCGGTTAAGGCACTGCATTCGCCTCTAACCAGTTGATCGCCCGACCTTGGGACCGGCCACCAAAAGTCGCATAGGTCAGTCGCACTCAACATTCGTGCCACTCAAATGCGGATCATTCACTGGGACCATGGCTGGGTCAGGCTGCACTACGCCGCGGCAAAGACTACAGTCAGACTAAGCAACTACCGAGTTCGTCGACCCTACGATTAAAACCGCTCGGAGGGACATTAGCTTTTTGAAGTGACTACCACTTCGCGCAGGATCAACAAGTAACGCGACACAAGCAGCATCCAAGACCTACACCACGAATCCCAGAAACTTCTTCACTCCCCTCGGGCCCCAAAAAAGGAGTAAGGTTGTCATTGGGTCTTGCAGCTTTGACACATTTGCGCCCCTTCACTGGTCGTAGCTGCAGTACCGTCTATGTTCTGGGTGACTGGAAAGGGGAAACCGTTCAAAGCTACACACCAAGAACGCAAACACAGACTCTTCCACTACAAACCACTCCGACTGGCGCCAAAAATAAGAACTGGACGTTTGTAAGAGGGAATCGGCGAGCGATTCAAACGGGTAAATAGCAGTGGAGTTGAGCTTGAATTCGCTGCTGTTAAATTGTTGGGTCCTCGATATGGTGAGTTCATAGACGATGACCAGGTAGTTAGTGAAGGGGTGAAAATATTCCCGGTGATCTCTGATAGGTTTGTGTAGTTGATTGTAATCTTAAATTAGGTGCTGCCTTCCAGCGAAGAAACAAAGGTCCGAAGTCAGGGTGATTGTCACGTGTGTTTCGTAGCACATACACTGCCCTTTGCTTTCGTTTCATCTCTTCTCGTTCGTAACCTTTCTTTTGCTCCAGCCGTCGTCTTACCTTTTATACCCTATCCTGCGTCTTCTTATTTTAGGCTAATATTTTCTGCGCATTTGTTTATTCCACGAATAATAGCTCGATAATAAAAGATACCTGCTTAGGTATGACATTACTGCCTAGGCGACGACGAGCACAAATCGCCTGTTTGTGCAACTTAGAGCACTGAATGGGTATGTACACATATATATAGTAAAGGTTATTTAACCTGCATAACAACTCAATATATATATATATATGTGTGTGTGTAATATTGTGATAATATACTTCTCCTAGAGCCAGGATTTGGGAAATATAGCGTCTGGTAAGTTGGAAGAGAAGATTTAGCATTAATACAAAAATGCATCAGTGTGTATAGTTACAATAGTATACCTTTGTCCTTCATTGGAATTCTAATGCAAAACAAGAGCTGTTATATCCACAATTAATACGCAAACAACCTGTACTTGCAGTACCACTGAACGTTCAACAAATTACGTTACCTAAATGCCAACACAATACGACGTAAAACTTGACTACGTATTGACGTTGGCGAAGGAAGGCATGTAAATCTGGTACAAAAAAATAAACAATAGTAATGCAAAAATCTGTCTAAAAAGCATCGCTGTCTCAAATGTGCAACAGTCAAAGATGTAGTTGCTTGCAACATCAATTTGTCAAGGAAGCGTGTCCTATGGAAAAAATAATTATTGTAATACGCCGGAGGTCATCATCATCTTTCGAACTTAACCCGTACATTAAAGTCAAATAAACAGGGATGATCGAATATCTGGATAATTCAACTGTTCGAACTTCTCTACCAACTTCAGCGCAGACATGACGTCGCTATTTATTCGAGGTAATGCGGCGCTTTGAGCCATCGAGGTACAATTATTGGTGTGCGCTAAGCGCATTAAGATTCCGGACGAAAACTAGGCTGATATCGGAGCAGTCTCAACTAAATTTAAGGGATAATGTCCACTCGAGTAGTTCGAGGCCAGTACACCTTCGAAAAAAGGAAGAATTATTTTTCGATGACTGTGACGAACGGTCTTTAAATACAGTAGCATTAAAAATCTATCCTTGACCTTTGTACAAGAGAAAGGATTCACTTACCAATTTCTAATTAAGATGTATGAACCATAAACAACGACCTATACGTATATGTATAGATCTCATTATATATATATATATATATATATATATATATATATATGGTGGTCCGTCTAAATGTGTCTTATCGCATATAAGTGTTTTCTCTTGTATACGATATGTCTATGGGCTCAAAACCAAGAAAAGCCAATTCCAGTGTTCTTACTTAATTTTATTGAGTGTGAACTGTCGCTGGCATTTATATCAATAAACCTAGTAGATATCTATTACACGGCGTGTGCTTCCGATCGGTAAATATCTATATAATCTATTAAAAAAAATCTAAAAGAAACAAAAAATACTAGTTATATTTTGAGACGCTCCCCTTAGAGAGTAATATAACGGTACTTCTCTAGAGTCAACGTATCAGCGTGTTTACAATATGTACCATCTTCGCTGGCTCACTGAGGCGTCTTACTATTTTATTGATGACTCGAATTGCCACGAAAGGTAGCATTTGTGAGAACAAGAAAAGTTGGTTTTTGATCATAGGAATTTAGCTAGCGAACCGAGATTCAAGCAGAAGTCATCGTTGACCATTGTGTGAACTAGACTCGTTTTCCTCACCCCTGTCTCGTCTCGCTAACCCGAAGTGAACACCGATACTTCTGTAGACAGGACATTGACTTGCCTGGGCTAGAAGTCGGGAAGTGGGGCGACTGGCAGAGCTCTGTCATCTCTCTCCTCTGGGAATCATATAACTGCCTGCGTTGAAGCTGGCAGTGGTATTGGAGCAGTTCAGCAAGTGGGCGACAAACAAACGGGATCAAAGCGAACTTCAGCCGAAGGAAACGACCAGCCTCTGTAGCTGATAGCAGTAGAAAGTTAGCAAAAGAATAGAAAATGTTGTTTTATAGACCACTTTGAACAGGCAAAAGGTTATCCTATACTGTTAGAAAACTACTTGAACTAAGGAACAGCTGTTCAACTGGCTGGTCATCTTAGCATTGAAGGCCCATCTGTAATATCTACAATAGTAGGAAGAGTGAAGAGGACGTGCCGGATTGCGCATACAGCCGGTGCCTTGGATATACAATTTGGGCATGTTTTGTCAATATTTGCAAAAGTTTGTGGTTCAGTCAAGCGATGCAATTGAAGGAAACCAACCATGCTCAGTAATATGCAAAAAAATACACAAACCAGTAAGTTAAATTGTAGAAAATTAACGTTTTACGGGTAAACTCGATAACAAGGTTAGTTAATCAAAATAAAAAGTGAATTAATAAAAATATTTAATTCCGAAGCGTGTTACTTCATGCGGTTTGAACGTACTCTGACCTGCGACTACCGCGAGAGACCTCGCTCAACCGACGAGAAAAATTTAAATTGATCTATAACTGACGTTGACGTCCATTTCGAAGCAGAGGGTGAACTGTTAGGGCAGATTTTAGAATGTGCGGGTAGTTAAGTTTAAGTAACTGTGTTCCATTAAAATTCTATTATTAACTCACAATGCATAATGATTGAGGAAATCCCAAACGATTTTGTAGCATCTCATAGCAGGCAAGCCGCTTGAACAGAGCTATACGGAAGTATAGCCACGATGATAAATGCGCACGTTACTATTAAAAGTTTATCTATAGTAAGCGCTAGTTTAGCTCCCCCTCGATCCAGCGGCTCGTTAAGTCATAGTAGCTGAACGGTAGTGCATTGGTTTAGTGGAGACGGTATAAGAAGCGAGAAGAAGTAGAGGAGTGGAGGCCTTTTCATAAACAACGTACTAATAATACGAAATTATAGAATTCCTCTTCCTCTCGTTTTCTTTTTCCTCTTTCTCGGTAATGTAAGAACGCTCAACGACTAGCATAAGCCCAGATACACCTGGGAAATTCCCGGAAGGAGACGAGAGCCATTCTACACCGCTCTCAATAGACTTTCATCGTTCTGTTGTTCGAAGAAGTCTTCGGACTGTGTCTATATAGGTGCACTAGTATCACTATTTTTGCAGTTTCTTATCGATATCAGCTCGGAGATCATTAGCAGCTAATTGGAGTCTTCTCTTTTTACCTCTCCTTATTATATTCGCAATAATATAAAGGGGTGTGGTAAAACTTGGTGATTATTCATTGAATGCGCCGTGTTGTCTATCGTTCGATCTGAACAAGACTGTTTGTTTTCGCTATGACTGTCCCTTTTTGGGTGTCGACCTAACAATCGATTCGAATTTGCCGTTAGGTCTTGCCATTTTATCAACGCCCACCGCTTTGTGCTCACCGATTTTATTATGGTCAGTAGCATCCCCATGTTTTCGATAAGAAAGATGTCTGTAAAAGCCACCACTAAAACCTGAACAAGGACCGCAAGCAGGTCCACAGTCTGGTCAATCTGCGATGTGCATCAGCAACTTGACAGATTATGGATATATATATATATATATATATATTCAATGAGAGTTCAATATATATAATATATATTGAGCTTTCAAACAATTAGATACGCGTACGCGCCCAGTCGTGGAGTCTAGGAGAATAAGCATTATACTACGATTTTTTTCATCGATATCACGCTTCATGTGCGAATCCGTTAGCAGGTAGAAACTGGCAAAGGTTGGGATTAGCAGTATTTTGTTCGCAATGTCTACAAGAATATCGGCCATGCTCACTCAGCAGGCATCCTAGAGTGGTCCTTCAGCCGCAGCTGGTATCATCCTGATGGATGACGCGCCACAGCGGCACCTGCCTTATAACCTCGTTTCTTCCTATCGTTGCTTATAAGTATCTACTTTCCTCTATTTATTCGTTTCTTTCCTTATTTCCTTCGTTTATTGGGCTCGATCCTGAATTGTTTCCCCTAGCATCTCTGTGGTATTCTCGGCAAACTCCATTTCTCGACATGCGCGCTGCTGAGCGCACTACTGTTCCTTAGTGGTGGTCGATGCCTGTCTTCATCAGTTCACTCTAAGAATGACCATTGCCTTTGCCCCTGTCACGATTACCTCACCGCGCCCGTTTATCCAACCTGGGCAATAAAGCTATCAGGACAAATGAACGGAGGAACTAGGTTTTCTAGGTACAATGCATCCGTTTGTCTTTTACACTCAGTCTCAGAACTCGATTTCGAGTACAGTAAGAAACGTCCTCCTTACTAGCTACTGTAGGGCGTATAACTACGGGTCCGCGCTAGGGGTTATCTAATACGAGAGCGAAATAGCCTTGGAGATGCGATCAAGTAACGTTAGTCAGACGACCGTCGCGTCATTGCTTGCCCTTGTTGTGGCAATGCTACCCGCCTGTTCGCCCAGCATGATGTGATTGTATACCAAAGTTGAGTAGACTGGCAGCACTGAAAGTAGTGATGGTAAAGGAGCTAGCTGAAAGACTAGCTCAGATACGAAAAACGCGGTTAGATGAAGAAAATTTCATAATCGAATTTGCGCTTATTCCGCTACTGATCAGTGCATAAAGTGTTGAAGTGTTTGCCGAACCAATTAGTTCATGCCAGCAAAGAAATACGTAGCTTATGTCAATATAAATCCTAGACACTAAATTAACGTAGGGTCCATCACTGCTAGGACTGTAAACCTGTAGTTTCAGCTAAAACTATGTTCTCAATTAAAAGCCCAAAAAATAGCTCTCGTTAAATCTTACATGAAGACGCTGAATAGCGTATTGTGCAGCGTGAAAGGTTCCTGTTAAAAATATAAAGAAAGCCTTAAAAATCTACAATCGGATTTTCGCAGTCCTATAAAACCGGCGCTAAAAGTTCCTAAAAAAAACCCGCCAGACACTTTTAGATGTTATCATGTCTTAACATCTGCATATCCATCTCAGAAAATGTGCCGGACATGTTTCTGAAAGCTCATTGCCTTTGTTAGAAAGAGGAATATATCAACCTTGAAGTAAAGGTGACATTGAAGTTCGGGTGAGTTCCTGTGAACCATGCTTCACAAAGTCACCATGGTTTCGTACCTTTTTCGATGTGCTGGTCGTAGTTTTACTATCCTACAGCTGTCACGTCTCGCACGCCATGCTACCCCAGGGAAATCGCAGCAGTTCGTGGTCAGTTACGCGAGACTTGTGGGCAGAAATAAACATTAAATGGAAAGAGCATCTCATTTGCAACGCTCATCTGACTCAGCTTACGAGGGGAACAACATCAGCATCGATGAGCATCTGACGCCATTTAAAACCCTACCGACAGGCTTTCTCGACAAGCTGTTTCTTCTTTGCCCCTTTTACCTGCCCACGATGCCGCGAGCGCTTAGACATCGGAGGCGCTTATGTATGTGGCGGCAGTTTAGGGTGGTTCCCATTAGATGTAGTGGGCTACGAAGGACATTTAGGCAAACGGTGCACGGCGGACGATCAAGCGCACTGGCGTTTGCCTTGCTGCCGCAGGCCTGCCGTCTACTCAAGGGAAACAGCCTTAACTAGCCAGCAATGTCGTTTACGCAGCTTCGTTTTGTTGCTGCATCCTCTTCCGTCTGCTTTCGTCCTGCTCCTATTTTATCGTTCCTAACTGGTGGTCAGACAAACAACTGCCCGACAGCCTTCGTCGCCAGGCCGGCCTGTTGGCGAATGAGAATCCGTGTAGAACCTAACGAAAATAGGCGTTGGTGGATAAGCGGGTTGAAATATAAGCTTACCGAGAACATTCACCTTTTGTGGTGTGTCCCAAATGGCCCGAGTTCGTCGTAGACAGGACAGATGGAACGACGGAAAACTGGTTACACAGCGAACAAGAAGAACGCCAAAGAGAGATGGCTCTAGTTGAACGTGTATCTGTCGGGCTAGCTGGCCAGTGGGCTTTTCATTACGTCAACAAGGGTTTATCCGACTATCCACAAGCTTAGTCAGTTTAAGTGAGGAACAATTGCTTCGTGGGCACATTGCACGCAAATATTGAGTAAGCATAAAGACGCTCGCTTCGTAAAGAATGAGTCAAATGTATAGGAAAGTAATTATTTAGGGCGACCACCTACCATCTAGTGAGAGTGGGGGCAATACAATAAGCACTTTAATCTTATCACAGGAAAGTTGAATTAGGGTCAAAATAAAATATATAATTCAGTGCCGCTCACGTAAAGCTTCCTCTTTATACTCTAGAACGTCACGCGAACGCTGGTAATTTAATTTATAGTATAGATAATTAATATATAGGTAAGAATAAACATACGCTATTCGTGCCTGTATACTACATGAAAAAAACTCACTATTCTAACTATCTCAATGTGATCATAAATTATCTAGAAACCAACGATTTAGAACCCAGCGTTGTCACATCAAATGTATAATTTCTCGTAAATATCGATAATGAACCCTTACAGATTCAGACCCCGTTGCGAGATTTACTGATTGCTGCCGTTTTTTCCTGCTTCGTTCACATCCCTTTCACTTTCTCATCTCGTCACTGGGCTCTTTTATAACTTCATTTTTACTGCTGCAAAGTCTTTTGCCTTGCCTAACTTTATTACCAAAGAGAAGCCATGACAATTGGGCAAAAAAAAGTCTTCTCCAATTACGTGGCGAACCCTTTAACGACATAGCTTGTAGTAACTCACGCAGATAACGGAAAGCAATAAAAAAAGTCAACCGGTTTAGAGAACATGGTGACACTTATACCCACACGTGAGCATCGAGCTTTGGGTCTGAAGAGAAGCTAACGCTGCGAATTACGATACAATACCACGATATGGCGGACAATCTATATATAATCTACGGTTTCTATTTCTCTTATTGATTTAGGCGTGGAGTATCTCCCTCGCGCGGTGCTCTGTTTCCACAGTTGTTACGAAGCGTGAAATTTTAAAGATGTCCCGAACATCCTTATAGAAAAATTCGAAACAAACCACCGATACTATGCTCATATTTGAAGTATACTAGTAGATCATATAAATGTTTCTCTTCGACTGCCTCGACTTGAATCTATATTTCTTTATAATCGTTTACTCATTCATGCTTTGGTCCAGTCATGCGTGTGAGCGAAACATCCGTACTATACGTACGTCACAGCAGGGGATTTGATCCGGCGGAAACTGTTTTTTCTGTGAGAGATTTTGCCTCGTAAGTCACTAGTCAATATTTGAGCTAAGCTCAAGCTGAGCTCTGTCGAAAATTTAAATTGCTATCGTGACGATCGACGCCCAATTTAGATAGAATAATAACAAACAAAACATTTTATCGTAAAATTTATCTTTTTATCAAAGTTATTAAATTTTAGAATAAGTTATAGGATATTTTTAAAACAAAATTTGATAACTTTAATCAGTTAAGTTTTAAGATAAAAATTCAAAAGTTTACATTAGAGACGAGTTGTGCGAACTTTTAACAAAGTAACGAAAACACTCAAAAGGTACAACCCACTGTATAGCAAGAAATTTGCATTTGATTGTTTTAGACATTGGGATTTACTATAGTTAACTGGTAGGTGAATTATACAAAAAATAGGCAAATGATGTAAACATAAGTTAATTTCGTATAGCCGGAAAATAGCGTTTCAGAGCAAAATATAACGACGTGTGTTTTAAACCATTTCATGGCCTCATATTGCCATCTGCTATCCAACCATAGAATGTGTGAGAAAAGCTTTTCCCGTTTATTCTAGCCACCTCTCGCCTTCAGAAAGCCGTAAACGGCGTCGCATTAGGACTAAATACCGAACTAGTTTGCACCGAAAAGACGTGGTTTCCAAAATGCGATGCCTACGAAGCGTAGACAGCTTTTTCGCAACGTTGACGTCTGAAAAAACGTCGATCACTTTTCTAACGTTTCGTGCGATTGTCGGATTTGTGCGCCGCAGCCTTTTCTAAAACGGAAGCTACGTTAAATACGTAAAAAGGACACTGCACTTAATATATGCGCATTTCTAATAGATCAATGTTGCTGCATAATCTGCATTAACGAAACAAGTTGTCTTACGTAAACATCACTTTGACTGTAATAGAATTTATAGTTTATAAACCAATTAGACTATAATATACATTACATAGACAACGGGGATTACTTATTTCCTTTCCAGATCGGCACCTATTGTACGAAGGTAGACTTGGGTAAGAATTATGGCGACGATTGAGTTGACGTTATACTGAATGTGCTACAAGGAGGCCCTATGAAAGTAGCACGTCATAAATCCAACTCCTAAGTCTGGGTCGGCCGTACCATTCGTTTTGGTTTGGATCAGTATTACGAATGTATACCTATTCATTTCATCTAGCTATTTTATATTCTATATCTTTCAACTAGCAACTTTACATGAATAATGCGCGGGATGTTCAAGTGTATTAGAAAATATATGGTTCAGTTGTGCATTTATGTTCTTCCACATAATGCCTCACAGGTCGCAATAGTAGATATTCTACTTCGATGTCTTTGTTTAAACTTACCATGCGTTCCGTGCTGAGGGAATGATCCGAAGATGTCCCACGAGACTTTGTCAGGATCTGAAAACAGGAAAGGGCAAAGAACAACGACGGAAAAGGCGTCACAAAGCTACCATAGCAACAACACAGCATGAAGCGATGCTGAGTGGCAAAGATGTTGAGTACGACGGTGCCGGCGATATTGTATCGCGTCTACATACCAGAAAAATTAAAACACACAAAAATAATGTAATTATAGTGTATTTTTTCTGAACGAACAAAAAAACTAAGCAGTTGAGAAAAGCGGCGCTTAACGCAAAAACACGATTGATATTGAAGGACGTGGCACAGAACTCCGTGTTTGAATCCACCGTTCTCACAATCATCCATGTTAACATCCATTTCAATACAGCCACTCTCCTTTTTGTGAAGGTGTTCTCGACAATATCATGAGAGGGTCGCCGATGCAGAGTCCACAGCGGTCATATGTGTTCAAGCGAAGTATGATTAGACCTTTACTATTTCAAAGGAAAACATTTCTAATGACACACGCACGGCAAATATATGTCCTCTTACACACTGTTTGGTTCTGTTGTGGTGTATCATGACACGGCGTTGTATATCTTTTCGAAACAGCAATAGAAGACAGCAATAGCGGACTCAATGGAAAACGGCCTTCAGCCATCTACACACTATGACAATGAACTTTGCGCATCGAACGTATTTTCACAAGCAAGTTGACTCGGTAAATAAAGCATTTTTATAATTTTCCATCGTCGACAACTTCATCGGCTGTTTCTTCAGTGGGGTTTAGAGGCAGTACTACTTCGCGTCGTTATCACTCATGCAAATCAGATATCCCTATTCTGGACCTCCTCGCAGCGGAAAAAGCTGTTTCATTGTTATTACTTATAAAATACTTATGTTCGCTTCTACACTACGACTAAATCTATCCCTTATGCGACCATCAGGAATAGTTGAAGCCTGGAAATAATAATACGCTATAGCAACGTCCTTAGGCAAACAGTTCCAACTCATCCATTTGCAATGGCTACAGAAGGATCAGGTTAGGTTAGTTTTTTAAGACATTTCTAGGAGTAGAAAACCTGCACCGCATCAAATTTGGGTATGCATAGGTTCTTAGGCAATTATTTCTCTTTGCACCTATAAAGTCGGCAGTTAGAGGTCATAGTTTGCACATGATAATATGTGCCCGATTATAACATTTTGCAATATTTTCGAAGACCAATGCGCTGCGATAGTGCTATATTTGAGCTTCCTTTACATCAAGTAAAGGCACTGTACTCGGATCCATATAAAAAGAAAAAAAGAAAAAAAAAACAGAAAATTCTTGCGGTTTTGAACACATTAGGTACAACACAGCGAATGCTTTTCTGTCGACCTAGTCGTAGGTTTGTTTGACTTCTAGTGTATCTGTTTCGTCGGAATCTTAGGTTCTTTTTTGAATTTGAAGCAGGCGTGAACTTTTGGGTTCGTAGCAGGTAGAACTTCCATCAAGAACACCCTCCAACCAGCAAACAAAAAAAATATAAAAAAACGGGCATTGGTGCCATACAAACACTTACATTTAACTACGCATACTTCAGAATTAGATGATAACAGGAAAAAACATTCAAAGAGGCTCTTAGAACTACCACCGTGAAGCCGTCTCCTTTAACAAAAGGTCTTCGTTTACCACGATAAAAATATTTCATTGGAATTATAGATAACAAGCCCATAAGCGAGACCAAGGTATTGCCTGGCTTGTGGTTAATAACAGTAATACCAATAAACAATACTGTTATTGAAATTTTTTCTCATATATTGTAAAGATGTGCTGCTATAAATGACCACCACGCTTGATATGTTTTTAATTAACGGATTTACTACTATATATTTTTAACAATTTTTTTTTTAGTTTTTTTATCTTTTTTTAGTTTTTTATCTCTTTTTTAGTTTTTTAGTTTAGTTATCTTGCACCTCCTGGTGCACGCTCTAGAGATGCTTTTCTAATGTGTAGCTGGGCTTCGCTATCAACCCCGTATTACTCAGAAGGCCTGCAGGAGGGTCTATCAGACTGATAGTGTAACATAATAATTCAATTAATCTTGTCCCGCAAATTAGATAAGTGCCTATCATCTCGTCACCTGTTACGACTTGGTTTTCTGCTATTGGAGATTATCGTTCGTTGTAGGTACTGCTGATTTCGCAGCGTTTGGTCTTCGATAGTAAATGGCTCCGTAAGGACAATCGCATGGCACAGCGAAGAAGTGCCTGTCCTGCAGGAGACCAGGGCATAGATCACTGGATAATAAGTTAGATAATTAGACCACTGGCACCGAACCTTGCTAACGGCATCGGTTTGAGGATCGAGACGATGCATGGGCGGAGGATGTTATCTAATCTCACAGCTGTTGCTGTTGTTGAAAATTGCCAGTCTAGTTCAGGCCTCATTCGAGTACTAACTGAAACATTAATCCCCATCCCTGTCCTTACTGTCGATGTCAAGATATAGCAAAGCCGAACATACAAAGCCACAGGAGAAGGATAATACACGACAGCGAGTATTATTCAGCATCCATTTAGAGGATCACCCAAGAGGCGAAGTTCACGAACTGAGATCCAACCCCACATGCGGAGATATATACGATTGAACCTTTTTATATCTAACGTAATTTTTCGCTATTTTCCGTAGATTTTACTCTTTACAAGCTTTAAACAATATTAGCATTTAATTATGCGCTATATTTATATGAACCATATGAAATTAATATCACAACGTTGTTTTTATATATAAGTATAAAATTATAGAAAACGAGAAATCTTCTAACTCAGCCTCCCAGATGCCCGCCAGCTGTGCCTACAAGACGTAGTGCGATTTCTTATACACAACACTGAAGACACTTACAGATACAGAATCACTCGAAAACGTTTCAAATTAGCAGTATACGATCAAAATGAAAGATTCTTGTAGCACAGTTACTCTTTTCAGAGTTTAATGAACAACGATGGTCACCGTGACGTACAGAAAACGTACAATTAGAAAGGCCGTATGTATAAAATTAATGAAATTGCAATCGCATAGTAGAATAGAACAGAACAGCCTCAGGCCCCGCCAGTAACACGAATAAAGAAACTAGACTAATAATTTTTAACGTATCAGGATAAAATGGCTAGGGTGCAGATGCTAGGACTTTGTTGGGCCGACTGGTCGATTCGCTTAGACGTACTCACGACAGGCAAATCTGTCCACTAGCATATAGTCTATGATGCTTCGTATAGTGGCATACCGCCAAATATAGTAAAGGCCACGAAATACTCACGATAGGCAGGATACATGTTCTGATCAATCGACGCAGAAATCGGTGGTGGCGGTAAAATTTCGACGAACGAGAAGTTTCCAAAGAATCCTCGGCCGGGGAAGTGTGATGATGCCGTAAAAATGACCAAAAGGTCGGGACCCGTAGATACGAGCTCGACCCACATATTTCGATTGCAGAGCGTGCCGATCACCGGTGCCGACATATCACGACCATCGCGCACGGCTAAAATAACAAAACAACGCATCAAAATGAAGAACATTTCTGTCTTAAAATGACTAACAGCGTTACTTGTGTGGCGTAATGAACCGTATATAGATAAACGGACCTTTCCGGAGACTTGAAGGAAATACCTAGTACACATGGCAACGATTTTTCTTCATCACATTGATATCTATGAGTGTTTTACAGTATCTAATAGTTAACGTAAAGATATAGATACTTTGGTTAAACCATGAGTATTACCGTTGTTCATAGGTTCAGTGATTACGTGGCACGAGCTATTCTCAACCGTTTTGTTTCCAGCATTTTAGCGTGCCCAGTTACATTACAGTTTGTTGCCGTTTAGTTAACGGGAAACGAGACATTCATGTCCCATTGTTGCACACCCTTTGCCTAAATTCTGCAGCTAGCCTCAAATACTTTACATACGCTCATAACGCATGTTACCCAAGTAATATATATACAAACGTATATTTTTTGACCCAAGGCAAAAAAGCAGTACACGTTTAAAGATATGCCTAAAACTTCATAATATGAGTGTATAAATCAAGTATCAACTTTTCAATTTCTAGTTAGCCTTAATAGATTTTGTTCAAAGCTTTACAACTTAGCGAGTTGATGCAGTAGTTACTGGCAAAAAAAATCTTTGCTATATCCTATATTTATGGGTAAGTGGGCTAATTTTTGGAAATAGGCACATACACAGTTGCATATAAACATGTACCCATATGTATATAATGTCAGCCGTTAAAAAATATCTTAACAACGTTTCTCCCTGTGTTTTCTCTGGAAATATTCCTGCTTCCCCGTCTTTTGGCTCATGACCTTACGATATATGTATATATATATATATATATATATATATCGTAATTATAATCAACGTTAAAACTATTTGCATCTCCTAAGTTCATTCAGTGATTCAGTCGCCTGCCTGTCCTGCTGATACGGAAGGACCGCTGTATTGTAGCTCTGCTTCCCGGCTTCCTCCACATTCAAATTATATGCGAGATATAAAATTTGAAACGAGCTTGATATCGTCTTTCTTCATGAACGGACTTCGCTGGACATCAATAGATCTTCTAGCGCCATTGCCATGCATGACCCCTCTATCCCAATGGGTCCCTCGGGAGAGAATCGTCGTTGCTTTCTATAGCAGGCTTGGGCAATATTACATCGAGCGGAACATACGATGAAAATTCGATCTCAGTTCGCTAGATCCATGGATGCACGTTTACATATATATTAGAGATCAGCTAGTGCATGTGTTAACTTAAACGTACAAGCTCATATCAGGTGGAACTCCATGTATTTGGGTCGCTTGATACACATTAATGGTGTACTGTGTAGTTTTTATACCGTTTTTTTGCGTTATAGACGCCCGATTTAGAACTTTGATAGGGAGCGAGTGAGAAGAAAGTAGGTTAATTAGTGATGTTTTAAAGACTTTTTTTTATATTAATGTGTTTGTTATTATAAAGTCGATTATTGACAGAGTCGACTGAGCTCGAACGCTTCCGCAGCAAAAACCTTGTTTCTGAATTTTATTGACAGTGAAAAGGAAGCGGACTCCATGTATTTGCGTCAGTGGCTTAAAAACTAATCCATAACATGGATATAATCGAGATGCATTAAGGGAAGTATCGTGACGATTGGGCCTCACGAATCTGCCCTACTAACTGTTTTTGACAGTCGCACCTTTTTGCAGTGTCGTGCAATCTGCTCGGCTGAGCAACGCAGTGATTTTTGCCACATTTCCTTAATAACGATCGTGTTATAAGCTTCTACACGGGCAAATTATAGACCATTATCTTCACATACGATTTGACAAACGCATTGTTATTGTACCTAGCGAAATTTGAACGATCTATCCGTTTTTTCACCGGCCCGAAATAACACGCCATAGAACATCTAATAAATTCAATTTTTGCCGAATACAAACACAAGCTATCCCCTGTTGCCTCACTAATTGACTATATAGTCTCTTAATTTGTTATGGTGTTTGCCATTTCGATCGTATCGAGCAAAAATTACCAAGCGATAAGGAGTGAGTAGCCTTTTACTTTACCAAGTAAAGGCAGGTATGTGGCGTCATACCATTATTCTACAAATGGATATGTATATGAAACACGCGTGACATGTATAGAAACACTGTTCCATCGTACTTTTGCATCATTTCTGATTTGCCTTCATCCGCATATGGGTCGTGTGTACCAGACACTGCCAAAAGGTCGATGCTCTATATAGGGTGACCAGGGAGGAAATGTCAATCGTCCATGCCTTCACAATGCCATTTAGGATCTATTCGGCATTGTTGGATGTTTATAATCCGTCCAGCGCCAGGAATTCTAGTCGCAAAACACTGCCACTTCGTTGAAATACATATATAAGAAGACTAAAAATTAATGTAGCTTAAATGCGCTTTATGGCATGGTAGAAAATGTTCGCCTCTTCAGTGCATCATTATTACTAAGATCGCGCCGAAACAATAAATAATAGGCCGTAATAAATAGGACGTCTAAAACGTATGTGTTTGTTAGACCTGTTACGAACGTGACCGGTCCCAGAGACGCCTGTGTTCTAACTATTACAGTATATCAATGCTTCGACATAGGTCTATAGCTAGCCAAGAGTTAGCTGTCAACTATCGGGTTTACATACACACGTGACTTAACTCCATTTACCTACAAACGTACCAGAGCGTGCACATGAAAACATATATAACTTGCAGAAAAACGTCATTTCCATCGCTATTTCTATGGCCTCAGAGGATGATAGATCGCTTACGGTATCAATAATATCATCATGCAGACACCATTGGAATGGCACAGAGACAATTTTAATTTAATAACACGAAAGTCGTGGAGTGGTAACAGCTCTGAAGCTGCTTCATGTCACCGACAATGACCATGGGGTAAAAGCTGAAAATAAAGGTTTGTAGGGGGAGCAATATCTGATCATACATTATTCATCTGTGTGACGATACGACTTCGACCATTATCACGAGAGATGCGTCTGAAGGGAACAGAGATTTTGGTACTGATATAGTTGTCTGTAATCATGCTCTCCCGTTGGTCTGAGTTCAACCGGACCCACCACACGGCGTCATCATGATAAAAGATCGCTTTGTGACCCAAATCCCCCCCCCCCCCATACTCTATACTTTGATAGGACCCTTTTACATTAAGCCAGCTAGACGTCTCGGTAATTCCATTAGAGAGAAAGCGCATTCACGAAACCGGATCATTACCTCTCAGGATATGCTAGATGGATTTTTGTTTGTCAATTAAAGTTTTTCGGGTAGATCGATGAGAAATGGTTTTTGGTAAACATATGTCAACTAGTCAGTACGTATTATTGCAGAAACGCAATCCGCTCTTTGGGATGGGTTACTACGACTTCTGGGTCTGCTTCAGGATCAGGGAAAGACAAACAACAACAGTTGTAAACAAACTAAAAATATCATATGTACAACAAAGCCCACTATTCGTGGTCTATGCTTTTTATAAGTAAAAAACTTGCCTAAAAGATAAATCGAATCCCCTTAGGCGACTATTACATTAAATGTTACAGATTACGGCACACGTATGGGTGCAGCATTCTAAGTTAGGTAGTCTGCTTAAAATTCTTAGAATATTCACAGTTTTCCCCATCCTCATTATTAAATTTTGATTGCTTATACTTTTTAACTGTTTATGAACACAACTAGGCAATTAAAGCAGTTATTGTTATATTTTTATCAAGTATCTAGCGAACAACTTATAGTTACCAGCTTCGCTATCTGGCGCGCAATGTTCTTTCGATTCTTACTATACAAATAAATTTAATGACGAAACTTGATTAAGAAAATGCATTTGTTTGCAGTCGTACCTTCTTGCCACGACATTCATTCCCACTGTTTTTATTTTCGAAATTAATTTTCTAGTGGTGTGCAGGTATTCATTTATTACCTTTATCGATTATGCTATTATTTATATATAAACAATCATATGAGAAAGGTTACGCATTGACTTCAAACGTAGCGCACACGTTCGTTCTATAGTGAAACAAAAGAAATCGCAGAACGTTTGCTGGTAGATTTTTAACAGTGGTCGCACTGAGTGGTCTCGAGCTCCCGTACGCGGTCTCATCTGAATCGCACGCTGCAGGCACGCTTAAGCACAGCACGAGGACTCTTTTGTAAGCGAACAGTGCAACGCGAATGAAGGGACTTATTCAATTTGCGCCTGCTATTGAACCTTTTTCGACCCTAGGGACTTGGCGGGTCTCGGGAATCCTTAAAGTTTCGAAGCGCCACCATAAATACTTCATGCAACGACGCATGGAAATAACTCGTAAAGTAAACATGCCGCGTTCGACTGATAGCAGCTTATTACGATCAGAGATATGATCAAGCAATATTAAATTACTCCGTCGAACAGTTTTCATTTGATGAGAAAAATTGGCACAAACATCTTAACGTTACTAGTATATCAAACATTAGCTAAAATATAAAAATTCAGTTTATTCAGCATAAAAATTCAGTTTATTCAGCATAAAAATTCAGTTTATTTATAACAGTTTCGATTTTACTCACGAGCGTTACGGTGTTCGCAGAGTCTCTACCGAACCGCTGGGAGAATCAAATCAACAAACATAGTTGTTTATACAAAAACAGAAAAATGAGATTGTAATTTTGACGTATTCTTAGATAAATACGGGTTATCGTGAAAACGAATCGTGGCGTGTGTTTCTATCTAGGAAAATAATTTTTTTTTATACTCCTCTAAAGATACGTATATCATCGCACTATATGGAAAGAATAATTTTTAGGCACTTTTAGATAGGCATCTAATTTTATAGCCCATATTGTATTACGTAAGCTTAAAGGATCATTGGATTCTTTGTCAGGAACACAACTTACTTCGAACTCAAAACCGGACTCTCGCAGTTATTCCACGAAAGGGCATACAACAGCTTATCACCAAAACGAAGCATATATTTTTCTATTGATCAATTATGGAAACGTTAATGACAGCTTAAGTAAGCTTTGCTAATAGCAGATCAACAGGCGTTAAGTTAGCGCATCACTTTATCGAGGAACAACCAGATAATCTATGATGATGGCCCTCTAGGTCACATCGGAAACTGTCCGGAGCGTAGAACCTAGCGAAACCTAATAGGAATCAAAAGTGGACGGAAAACCTTCCCAGAAGGTTTAATAGGACTAAATGGGAATTTTTTTTTTGCATCTTTTTCAAGCCGAAGAAATGCTACATCAACAAGTATGGCAGTTTAGTAAATATGTGACAGAACTAGATTGTCTGTCTTGCTCTTCCTCTTCTATTTTCGCAAGCCAATCATCGCTGCAGACCATCCAAATTTTAAGAGCAATAAGCGCAACCACTGGAATCTAGTACTGCACTTGCCAGAATGACCCATTGATTGCGTCCTTGACTGCACCTCGTCGGGCACCAAACATGGGGGCATGCAAACATTCATAAAGGGCACGAATACCCGTAGTAACGAATCTGAAAGCAAATAGCGACATGACATTGATAATGTAGGACCAATGTGGCTCCTGTAGATACGGCTACGCACTGCAGGGACCGACTAGGACGAGAATCGTCGACCAATAGCCATGTTTTACGTGTGTATCACTGAGTAGTTTGCAGGTAATCAGGGACCATGTACGCGACGAGGTTATCGAAAACCGAAACATCGCGAGACAATCAGAATCAGCTCAATAGCGAAAATCAAGCGATGGAGGCAAACGTTGTGGACTTAGATGTTAGGCTTCGAGGTGTGGATACAACGTTGAGGCCAATTTACAACAATTCTAGTCATTTCTCAGACCCTCAAGAGTGTTTCGTAGAAGGAAGAAGAAGAAACAACGAAGGGAATTACTTTGAGCCATGCAAAACTCGTAGATTAACAATAGCCATTCAGACATGTTTTTATACGTAGACGTCATTGTCGTTCTGTACACAAGTATCAGTTTATTCTGAGCGTGCTTTCTATGAACCAGAAATCTGTTTCTTTGTTTTCTGAAATGAAATTAATCAATATTCTGTATGTGTAACTTTCCGAATTTTCATTGAGCGCTTTTGATGCTATTCAGGCATCTTTAAATGACGTAGACATATCTGAGAACGTCATCGCTCTTCAAGCACAAAGCTCTATCGAATTTGCTATTTGGAGTTCAATAATAATCATAAATACGTTGATCTGTAATGAAGTTAGCTGAAATTAGTCTATTGATTTCGATGCTAACTTACTAATAAGCTAATATCGATACCAACATTCTATGTTACAACATCCGAAGCCTATATAGCAATTACTTTATTTACTTCCATTTCTACATTCAATACTTATATTGGGCATTTTTTAAACGACAATTTTCACCACAAATATATGCTGTCTACAAGGATCTTAAACGTACAGCCTCTTGCATGTCGTCCATGTTTAAAGCATGCGACTCGCTCAACTTGTTGTGGAATAATCACTGAAATGCTTTGAAGTTTATGCCTGAAACCACCGCTAGACATAAGGTAGATTAGACTACTGGCCTAAAGTAGACAGCTGGACTTGTATTTATTCGCAGTGTTTAACGTGCAGGGTCCGATACGTCCTTAGAGGTCCTACGTGGAGACGTTACCACTAAATCCCATTCGTTCTCTGACCTTTTTCGCGTAACAGCCAATATCAGTATGCCATTCATCGACGCGTGTATCTGCTAAAAAGTTCCACAGTTGAGCGTTGAACTTACTACGATCAATACAACTAGTGATTCCATTCGTACGAACAGTGCGAGACGCATTGCACTTACTGATTTTGTCAGGCGCATTGTAGCAACTGTAGTCGCCTTTTTGTAAACGAATTTGACCAAACATGAGCTTGACTCTTTCCGTTTCCCTACCAAGAAATTGGTATGAACATCGACTCTCCCGTGGATAGTTGGACGGGTACTGCGGGGAGAAAAATCGGCCTTCTGTCCGGTTGATGGACTCCATCACAAAGTCGCAGGCTGTGTCCTCGATCAATGCTCCCTCCGTCTGCAAAGAAAACCCAAACAGATGCTAATTGATATATCCTTACATGGACAAATGTTACACACTACATGAGAAAAAAACTATCTCCATCAACCCCGTCCATTAACAAAAGTGTACTTTGCGCACACCAACAATCGCCCGTTTGTTATGAATCTTATCTGGAATAGCTTAGAATAGGAAGGTTGAAGCTAACGTCAACTCGTGCTTACGGATAATCAGGCCATTGTTGTAGTGGTTAAGGAGAATCATGTGTATTTGTTATGAAGTACGTCGTTGAAGATCTGTCAAAATTTTCTTACGTTGAAACCGGTAAAGTAACTAAAAACTTCATTATTTAAGAAACAAGGACTTACATAGCGATCTCGTAGGAGTGTTACCTTATTTATCACCAGTTATACAGACAATCGATTAGCCTTTTGTGTCTAATGTTATTTGAAAGCACTGACATGCGCTTATTCAGCAACACATATAATTGTATCCAGTTCAGTCACTACGCGTCGTTAAATTAGTAAACACAGGGAGCCTTAAATATAAACGTAGCTCGGTATCCGTTCGTAATTACAATGTAGTATTTCTATCTACATTGATTTTTTTCTACAGTTCGCATGGCTACATAGAGAACGGTGTGTATTATGCCAGATGATCTAGCGTACAGCGCATTGTTGTTAGGTCTACTTGACAACCTTTATAATTCGACAGCGAACGGAGGCCCAATCTTTCTACCGCAAGAAGATTGTTTCTTTCATTCCGACGTTCTGCCTATTCGATCCATATTTCCTTTTAAAGTTCGAATTTTGTCTGCTGTTTCCCTGTTTGCGAAGTCCAGCATAACGATATATAACGTATTCGAGTTTTTCCAGTCACATTCGCAGCGCCATAGAATCGGACAAGGGTCCATCCTGTAACTTATGGCGAAGTCGTAATGATACCACTCACCATGGGAAAAGCTTTGACTTCAAACAAGTTTATGCTTGCTGCATCTACATGTATGTAGCTTCCTTAGATATCTTAGTTTCGCAATGGCTAATGCCCTTTGATGTGCTTCGCGGATAGGAAAGCAGGCTAGAATAACACTTCCAACTACAATATTCTACATTTAGGCGTTCAGAATTGATGCGTTGGTCTGCTGTCCAGCAATACCGAATCTGTTTCGGTAGCGTTCATGGTCATCGCGTATTATCACCCATGGACTGATACTGCTTTCCTTCCACTATGCTAATGCTAAACAGAAATGATCCACCAGGTCGTAATGTGCAGGTTGTGCCTACTCTCATTTGGTGATTGTGCAGCCGTAAGGGTTTTATAAAAACTCGATATGGTCCATTGCTATGTCAGGCCCCGCCGTCCTGTCCCTGGACATCTTTTTGACAGTATTTGCATCCTTTCGGTTGCCAAAGGGCTCAAATAACCAGTCATGAGTGGCTTTTTGTTCTATTGGTATATCCTGCAATTACTCTGCTTGATTCGTTGGCAGTAGCCATTCAAAATAATGAGCCAATTTCTGAAATGAGACTCCATAAACAAGCCAGCTATTCCTATGTGGCAATGTAGCTGTCTGTGTTTGCCAACATCTACTTTCCGAACCGCAATCCGCCTCCATTTTGCTCATTTCGTCTTCTTGTTGCTTGTTAAAGTTTCGTCGTTGACAACAGTAAGCTGGTATCGTAGTTTCCGCAAACGGGTCTACTTCACTTGGCCACATCCTGCACCAAACCAAGCTTTCAGATTTCTCAGCATTCAGATAGCTATTCCAAAAGAAGTCAGTTTAAGTTACATCACCGCTCTTGTCGGTTTTACTCGTTACGCTTGCTGGCCCGTTAGATCAAGCAAATTGTAGTGATGCCTGATTATTGGCCTATTTAGAGACGGGTCTGGATATATACCTATTTATGTGATCTTCCAACTCGATCCTTAATTGTCAGGTGACGAGCTTCGGTGAAACACAGGTCAGGTCAGTGATAGTTGTACCACTTAGCGTTTTGCAAAAATATGCTACTAGTCGATAGTTCCCGTTAATTCCTAGTCCCCTACTTCGTGGTCGAGTCCGCAGTTGGCATATCTATACAGAACAGCCGGATGATCAGCTGCACTTCTAAGGACAGCACACATTTACGTCCACTGCGATCCGCGCTATAGGTAATTGGAGGTGCAAATATGTTATAACTAATGTGATGTTGTTTGCTTATGCCTACTAATGTGATGCTAGATTTACACGGAACGGGTAATTTTTGCACAGTGCGTTATACTGCAAAAATTCGTCGAACTAGCTGTAAATGAAGGATGTCAGTCCGATGCCGTTAATTATTTCTAAAGCCTACTCTATAGTATAACACCCACAAGTCTAGCCTCAATCGTACGTGCATGGTCCTATTTACGTAAAGATATATTCTTCTACAAACGACGCAGTAGAAATGTACGTTTGAAATCGCACTGCTGGAACATAAATAATCGATTTTCTGCTAATCACCATTTGTAGCAGTGAGCCAAACATCATTTGTCTTTCTTGTTGCGTATTTTCTATCCCCTAATCGACGCAGAGTAAACTTGGGCGTATTCATAATAGAATCCTCCCACCATAACTTAAAAACAAGAGCTAACATGGCAACGGATTCAATCATATACAAGTTGATAGCGTTAGACTCGCGTCACTGTTAGCTCCTAACAAAGTCCATTTTTCACCGTCGGCGCTTTACCTTTGTTAAACGACAAACCAACATACAGGGGCATGCGTGAAACAGGGGATTCTAGCAGAACGTAATCGATTGTACAGATTAATCCTGACTGGCGCCAGAAGAAATATGATTGTAAAAAAGCTAACAGGCACAGTTTCCAAACGTTCTAGGCTTCGCGCAATCGTAAAGTCAAAATGACGCCTCGTATTTTACCAGTTCCATTATGCAAAACCATTAACGAACCCCCGCTGGGCCATATAGATGAAGTAAGGGGCTCGCAAGAGGGGGTGTCGCTGACGGAGGGATGTCATTATGATGATCACGGATGATACCGCAGTGAGGGAATTCATAACATCCACATGCTGGGTTTCGTTTCCATTAAATCTAACGATCCCCGCGTTTAGAAATTAGGAAAGGAGCGCAGCCGCTTTTCGCGCTTTCTTCCACAATTTAAACGGTCCATTTAAGACAACATTTTATGCTAACACAATCCGTACTGTTCGTCAGTGTTATTTATTCCGACTACCTCCTCCAGCGTACGGCATACCTTTATGATTACTCAAAGCTTGCATGCGAACTGCATATATATATATATGCGCACGTACGATCTACACATGCGTCTTTATGACAACATAGTTCAACGGGAAAAATATCACACATTATACCATATATCATCATCTACTACTGAAAAATCAAAAGAAACGTCGGTATTATGGAGTAGCCCAGTTTTTACACTTCGCTGGTTCGAACACGCGAACAGTCCAACAATGAGAACAACTTTATTTAAGCAGTGCGTTCGTCTACGGATACCTGTAATAAACGCTTACAAAAGATCACTTGGAGGCACAGAACGAGGAATTATCACGAATCGAACGCCATATTCTTACACTGGCACTTCATAATCATGCTACTTCGTGGGACTGGATTAACAGATCGGATTTATGTCGGATTCGATTGAAGACTGTCCACGAATCATTATGACGTTTTTTTATAGTCTACTTGCGTGTATCCATAAGTGATACTCAAAAACATGTAGCTGAGGAGCACAATTTTGTTAGGATGTAGAGTTCAAGCGATGATACTACAGCGACAGTTGACGTTCTATGAATTGTCGCTATTATCTCCATATACTAAACATGTACGGAAGGATTAGCTCTAGCGGCTCACCGGTGTTCTAGACTAAGTGTCCATGGCAAAGTGTTTTTACAACTGGGCAGTAAAACGAGCGATCTGATCCCTATACTGTACATAATACACTGTATTTTATCTGGCGAAGCTTGAACTAATGAAGTGAGTGGGCAAAGTGCTTTACCCATTAATAAATAATAGAATTCATACATGTAGATTCGTTAAAAAGCATGCTACGCACTATCCGCACAAACGGACCAAAAGTTTTCTTTAAAAATAATAAAATCATACAGACTGTTCAAAATATCTCGAATTCGGTCAGCTGTAAGATGTAGGCATCCACCAAAGTACCATGTGAAGTTCTTAGAGGAGAAGCTGCGTCTCGTTGAACGTGCTTATATATACGTAGTCCCATATAGTTGTGCATTTCTATCAATGCTCGTTTAGTTCAATTTAATCGCCATGAAGTGATCAAAACGATAAGGCCTTGCGGGATCGAGTTTCTTTTTCTATAGTTTACCTACTACATAGCCCGTATGGCGGGTTATGTAGCTTCCGCCTGGCTCTCCGAACACCGTCGTTTTAATTAGCTTAATTCTCTTTAGGATATTTCTTATTGGGACATAGTTGAAACATGCAAGTGGGCTGTTCCACATTGTATAGATCGTGAACACTGAGACTATACGTTTCAGGTTCTTACTTATGGCTTCAAGCGCACTGTCTAATCAAGCTTCAGCTCAAACTAATCATTTGTAAGGCACATACCTAACGTCCTAGTCGATTAGGCCGCCCAAGGCTCTCCTAAATCTGATTTCAGCAAAAAACTCATTCAGCGCTGGTTTAGCTATTATACGTAATATGCATATTTAAACGACAAACAGTAGTCTACCATGCGATTTTCGTTACGATACCTATCAAAATCAATATCCTTTTTCTTTTCTTTTTCATATTGAACTTTGCAATCGAGCGCTATCTTGCGAAGCATTAATCTGATAATGGCTATGCTTGACTTTGTGCAAAGGCTAAACCTATCTACAGCTTTTACACTAGAAGTGGACCATGAACGACAATATGCTTAGCTTTTTACTCAACGCCTTAGAATTTAAGTAGAGCAGACGAAACAGAAGGGCTGGAACTTGGAAGACCTTCGAAAGACTATCGTCATAATCCCGAACATCGGCCGTGATTTCGCTGTCGCTGTTCGACAATTTTAAATTGAGAAATAATCATATAGTAATATGGTCAAACACGAAGTGCAAATTTTGCTCTAACTTGTTGAAAATAAAGCACGCGGGCAACTTATTAGATAAACGCATTCTCATATATGAAATTTCCTTGGTTATTGGGTCAAAATGAGATATCAAGGATTCAGCTTTTGAGACAGCTCATTTTCTCAAGTCGTAACAGTCATCGTCGATATAATAGCTATCAGAGTAAATTTACATACATGGTTGCTATTTGTTTCCGTTTGCTAAAACGATTTTTGAGTTTACTGGTAGACACTGCTCTAATAATTTTTCTTAAGCCTCGGTCATCTTTGTAAGGTGGTTTCACTTTCAGGTGTTACTTGAGCCTTTAGAAATGGAATGGGTCAGATGAACCTAGATTTGGTAAATACGCGATTGAGGCTATATAGACATCGGCTTCTTTTCGCAAAAAAAACGTCATACAGATCGCGACAAGGAAAGAATTAGATTCTGGGCCTATTATGGTGGTCAGCATTAGCCAATCTTCTTAAAATTTTTTTGGCAATCTTCCTTAATAGAAAGAAAACCGTTCCACATAAAGCCATAAATACACAACTGCCCGATGAATGAAAGAGGTCGTAAAAAGATGCTTGATTTTGACCCAGACATTGTGGCTTTTCTCCATCTAGGCTGGCCTCTGGAACTATACATACATTACGGTACTTTGTCTCCATGGTATTGCCATACACTTACTTATACTTCTTCGCAGTGATGCGTCGGAGTGGATCCGACTCTTTTTTCGGTACACTATAGTTTCCCCGAGACAGCTATGAATGACCCGGCATTTGATCGAAATGATTCTGGTTTTCGGTATAGTTCTCACTGTGCTTTTGTCCCCAAATAAGCTTTTACAGTGCTCCTGCATGATTCGTGTGTAATGCTTTAGCCCTTCTGTAAGCCTCTCAGAATGGTCTGGAAACCCCTGCATTTTGCTTTTTTTCTTTTGTTTGATAGTTACTGTAACTAACCGTCAACAAAGAGAATTGTCTCTAAGGGACTCTTGTCAGCTTTAAGGCTTTTGGTGCCACTCTGGACTAGCACTTCATTTTCGCTTTGTAACAATGTTAGTCACCTTAAAACGCTTGCGAAACACGAGGCAAACGTTCAGATGGTCTGAAATTTCGCCTGTCGACTGACCTACCATCTGTCTACTGATCAGCCATTACTAAAATATTGTGTATCATTTCGGCACATTTTTTAAAGTGCGCTCCGTTTGTCGACGCGCGTTTGACACGAGCAGGTACGTGCAAACGTCCATATTGTTTGTAAATAGTCGTGCACTCAACATTATCACCGCTATTGTTTGTTAGCGCTTCATTGAGCGAACTAACCATGCTTTAGACCGATGTATCCTGCCCACGCCATAACTGGCATTAAATGCTCTAAATAACGTAATCAATGGAATATATTCAAATTTGTCGGAAATGAATTTATAGTAAACTGAACATAACTAACCGGCTTTTGTGAAAGATAGACTTGCGCCCGGATGTACGATATATTTCGGATACCTTCAGCATAAACAGTGAGTCGAAATACAGCTTCTGGGGCATCTTGCTACCAGCAAGTCGCGTTCGCTTCAAAATAGCATTTCAGGATAGTTTCGACATGCCGTACGGCACGTTAGCCCAGTTTCTCCTTTTGTTGTCAACTGCTACAACGTTGCGTTCAGGTTGTTCCGCTAATTTCTCCCGATAGACTTTGTCGCTTGCTATCGTCACTATCAATGCTATCCCCATCATCGCGGCTATCGTAACTATTATAACTAATATTTCTACGTATCCTAAAGATATCTAGTTATCTTTACGACAGTTGGCTTCGCCGTTGCCGAAAGATATAGACGGCCTTTGTAGTTCTCGTTCCTTTGGCGACTTTTAGCATTCTACCAAAATGCTTCCCCCTAAATCTTTGCTCGAGCTTCACGCCTTCTTCCTGTTCCTGAGTCGTCCCATAGTTAACAAAGTAACAGAACGCAGGAAGAATTGCTAGCTTATGTGGAACGGCATTACACTTGTACGCCCATGCAAGCGTATACGTAGCATTCTGGTTTTTTGGCCGGTTGTAAAGCGAGGGGGCGCCAAATATCTCTGATGTTTCCCTATCAGCGTTTACTTAGACTGCGCCTGTCTCCGCTCATTGCGCAGTAGCGTCCCTGACATGTCGTCTTCGTAACCGCTGCTACAGAGATAACACAACGCGAGAGCCTCATCCACTTACAGACAAATCTGATTATGGATGTACTATAATCGCGACCGATGATAATGCTGTCGGTAGTAGTAGCGGTAGACTGGCTCTTGCTGCTGCTACGATAGGGCGTAAGGCCGCTAAATACTCGCACAGGTCTGATGTCGCCACAAGATGGCTGTGTACACGTTATGTACGTATGCAGCTGGGGCAACTAATCATGTAGAATTTACTGACTTTGCAGGTAAAGCCAGTATAGGCTAGTGCTGTATATTGAATTAGCAAGTCCGCGCAATCACGTACTGCGTCATGAGGCAGAACAACGACTACCTATTTGTTTTCCAGTTGATAATTCACTACCGTTTGCGGTTGCGTGGCCATAGCCTTGTGCATAGAAGATGGTCAACGAATGCACACGTGTTGTTGATAATAAACGGATCAAATATATTTAAACGATAATGCCGTTTTACACCGCAAACAAAGTAGTACTTCTGTACTTGGCGTATTCAGTGATATGCCCCCCCGAACGTTGTACTGCGGCAAAGGATTTATGCGGTTCGAGTACTTTAATCAAATACCAAAGTAAATATTAATTTCATTGGCACCCTTTTCTTTTCCGCGTTTATGCCTACAAAAATACAAGAACCCGAGAAGCGGGTAGTAAAGTGTCCGTTTTCCTAGCACGAGTGTAGCAATACATTGATTAGAGCGTTAGACTTAGACAAAGCAAAGCCAAATTATAAAAATATTTATATATACACATATGTATGTGTATAAGCGTTCTTACATCACAAGAGCCTGAATAAAGTCCGCATTACCTTTGTTAAACTTACCTAATTATGTCTTAAAGCTGTTTTCAAATTTCCTTTACGAATATAATATATAATAATATATACGGTGACTTCTAGTCATACCATGAACTGATCCTTATTAAGAAATTGAAAGGTGCCTCGGAAGCCGGTGCTGTTGCTGCGTCGAAAGTCCGAATGAAATTCGAATATGAGCGCGCGGCCCGATGAATAATGCGTTTGCTCGATGTCACCTGCAACGATAAAGGCAGAAATTTTTCGGTGTTATTATAAACATTTATAGTGCTTTAATATAGGCCCCTTTCGGCGGAAGCAGAACTTGCCTTGTCGCTACTGCTAACGCCCGGTGCCGGGCGTAATATTTATAGCTGGTACTGTACGAACTATAAGCTATTGTGGGCCAAGGAGATCGGACGTCGATCGGATATATTGGATAGCTAATCAGTCTCAAAAGTTACTCCTTCTAGCGACGAAATACTAGCAGCCAAAAATGTATTTGACAGAAAGAGGAGTATTAGTAAATATTGATTTGAGAAAATGGACGAAAGCCTAATATTTGAAGGATGAGGTGCTTATGGCAAACGGTAGGTTCGTTGATTCCAAGCATAGCTCGTATGCGGACCCTCGTATGGATTTAGCCTACAAACGTGAGCTTTTTTTAGGCATCCGTATCTAAAACTAATCCTAGCCGCTAATAACTAGGTTTCAAAGACATTTCTGTCGCCAGAACGGCGATCTCTCATGAAAAAATAAGCTCTCTTGTCGAGCTCTACTCATGCAATATGTCCATATCTGCCCTACAAATGGGTAGCAATATCAAAGGAAATTCGTTTTTATGACGGAGGTTTTTGTTTCTTTCTAGATAAAGAAGACTTCTAATGTTATAATTCACTTATGCATGAAACACATTGCCCTTTTCAAAAATGATCTGTCAAATCCCCGCGATGCGGCATTGAGAAATATGCATTTTCGCCCTTAATATCATGATGAATCTGAAAGGAAGGGCAGATCATACGACAATGCCTATTGCTGCCACTGACATTTAATTGCAAAAGGTAACAAGATGCACGTTTCCACTCAGTAAACAGCAGTGATGCAAAGAAGCGCTACAATCTTCGTTTAGAACAAATCGCATCCTTTTACTCATCTAACTTTTGTAACTAGCTATCGTCCATCGGCCCGCCCGATCGCTCTTTTGCTACCCACCGAAATCGAATAGTAATGAAGTTACCTGCCTGTCGATTCGATGATTACCCAAACTATGAACGAACCGGCGACGAGAAAAACGTCGCCTACTGTGAGCACTTAATGACTTGCCCAGACTGCCCAGCTCAACCGAAGTCTGTCGTGACTGCCGGCGAGCTTTTTACTGAACCGGACGGACGGAGAGGGCAGGCAAAGCAAGGGCAAGGCCATGGCGAAGGCAAGTTTATGTACAAATGCGTTTCATCAATGGGTCCGTCGCAACTCGATAGGACTTGGAAACGTTGAAAGCCAAGCATGAATGAGAAAAAGGCGATTAACGTTGTAAAGATGCGTCGGAAACAATCGAACGGGAGAGGGTCAGGAAAGGTGGAGGGAGATCGCAGACGTTCAAAGCAGGCTAAAGGGGCATTGAGCATCAAATCTACGTGTTCCAAAATGCATAACTAATATAGCGGGCTCACTGCTCCGTTCTCGGTAGGGAGGTGTACTACCATCATGTACTAGGAGGACCAGGGGATGACAAAGTTGGAAAACGACTTATTTAGCATTTCTTGTACTTCTGTCTTCGCTGTACGTTCCAACTCCCGAGACATACAACCGAACGAAATTTTGAATTCGGTCGCAAGTTCGTCGAACCGACAAGATGATTATTCCGTTATACATATATGTACATGCAAGCGAAAATGAGAGCAGATTTTACCATTGTTTTTTAATAGCTTGAACTAACCAACTCATGTTAATGACCTAAACATTTATTGATAAATGTTTGCTATGTAAGGTGGTGTATTGATTAGTTTATTGAAGTTTATTTAGTTAGAAGACAGAAGCTAACGAGCTGGGATTTAGGCGCATACGTAGGTGCGTCCGTTGTTTCCTAATTTGACTCCCTTGTAACTCTTCTATACAGGTAAATTAAGAAAGGGTACAAGGATTCATGTGGTCAGTTTATATTCTAAGCTGCGTCTGGCATTGACCAGTAACGACGATCTCCGGAGATGTCTGTCTACTTTACATAAGTCCGTAAAAAATCATGCTAGGGTAATGTTTAGGCATTTTCAGATCTTAACACAGGACATTTGATCTTTATCTTGTCGTTTAGGTCACGATCATTTTTCTCGTTAACTAATCATATCAAGTGATTTGGGCAGGTTTCTTTCATAAAACTTCACAGGGTCCATTGCTTCTAATTAAGTAAATCTAACTAGCACCATTAGTAGCAATAACAAGGCGCTGCGATAAACTGCTTTCGGTACACCCATACGGCAGCCGCAGCTACATATATGGGTCGCATTATCATCTGTTAAGCTAGCTCGTGTCGGATATGGTATGACGGTTTTAGACATGAGAAGCCGGAAGCGGAAATTGGATGGAAATAACCAGGTTCTCACATAGGTTCTGTGCTTGCTCTCTCACCGTTGTCTATTCGCTTTCATCACCTGCACGACAATACCCATATGGTTACTAGCGAATGGCCCGCTTACTGCTTATGACACATCCTAACTAATCCTTACGGTTTCGTCCGTTAGAAACTAAACTTTCCTATAGCTCATAGGGTCTAAGAACGTTCAAACGCATCAGGGTCTTTCCGCTAAATTCCAGCCATTGCCTGCGACGGTAGCCAAGCAGGCACACATTTTTCTGCTCTATCCTCGCTTCTGCTATCCTATAAAAGCATCCTCTCCTCCTCTTGCCCCTAGCTTTCCGGCCCCTATCTCCTCGATTCGAAAGGCTATAACGTACGGCAGGTAGTCAGCCGTCCGTACGGCTGGCACCGACGGTGAACGTTCGCGTACCTGGCTTCACAAGATGTTATCACGACATGTCGACTGAGTGCGAGATATGAGCTGTGCTGTCGGCTGTGATAGCATAGAGAGCGTGAGGGAAAGCATGAAAGAACAGAGATCGGGGGGATGCAGATGACCTAAAGTCGCTACTTACTGAGTTTCCCACAGAGAACCGAGTTGAATGGTGTGACCTCGTTAACGGCCGCCTCATCGCCGAGATGCAGAAAGAGCTTGACGTAATCTCCAAAGATGCAGTCCATGTTCGTTTTCTGTAGGTCAAACTCCTCAAAGTATACGCGCACAATCTGTTGTTCGCTTCCGACAAAACGGTAGAGTACGCACTCGATGTTCTCGTCGTATGGAGTCGGCCAGTCGGGTGACGTGAACACGCCATGCTCTTTGCCGAAAGTTGAGTCGAAAGTCACGCACTCGCACTCTGCAACGAATTATGTTGACAATAATGACCAAGCATGGGTTATAGGCGAAAAATGGATGAACCGATTAGCGATACATCAGGTACAGGAATAATGGCCATAGAAGCCGCCCTATAATATGTGAAGTTTCGAGTCCCCATTTATCCTTCATTACGTGAAACGGAAGCCTTTACTCTGCATCAGCGGGCTGCCGTGCTTTGCCAAACTACAGCTTAGGTGTACTATTTGCAAACAGATCGGTAGTTCTTTTCAAGGTAAAAGAAAAAAAGGAAGACAATGTGACGCAAGTAAGTCCATGTGAGCTGATTATATCACGATATGAATATCTCGAGCCTCTACACCTGGTACTGTTGTTAAGCACTGCTTCGGAAAGCACGAAATGAGCGTGTTTGCGACTGCTCTTGAATATAACTACCACATGCCCCTACCTTAGGTATATATATATATATATATATATATAATACAGATGTAAAATAAAGACTCTCAAGCTACCCAAAGGCTTTTACCCCATTATATATACTTTAATTCTACATTTATTTTCTTATTGAAACTCTAATGCTTAACAGGTTTAATAAATTATACCAGCAAAAGGTCTTACTGATGGCGTCTGCAGGCGCCAATAAATCCTATTCGACACAATAACTCTATGGTCAATCGGTTAAATCAATGTGTGAAGAACCGATAATTTTGTCGGTACAACTACATAGTTTTATAGACTTGATGTCTGCCTCGATTAGGAGCGGACGGGTGGTCTTTGCCAGCACAGAAGCTGACAAAGGTAAAATTAGCTCAATCAAAAATGGAAACAAGCCTGTCATGTTAGGACTCTATGTTCTCCATTAGTAATAGAATCTCGCCGGCCGGCGACGGTCGCGTCCTGGAGACCCCAACCCATAAACCCTCAAAGTGCTTCACCCCTTTTACGGACCTGAAATCTTCCCTGATCAGCTCTGAAAAGCTTGCTGCCTTGTCATATTACACTTTTAACCACCAGTTTCCGCCATCAGAAGAAAGGAGGGGGTCGAGCTTCTGGATAACACTTTGGCATTAAAATGCGATTTGCATGAATAGAATATGCAACGAAAACTGAAGTAACAAAGATCAAAGGGATAGTAAGATGAAAAATAATGCTACCTGCGTTAGCTTTGTTTCAACTATAATATCATTATAATTTATTGTACTATAGAGTAGTCAGTCAAGCACACACGATGCTGTAAACATGTACCTATTAACCACGGTTTAAGTTTGTATTGACAACATAACGGCTAACTTCTACTTAATAATATTAGCGTTTACTGGATATTCAAATCACAAAATCTGTACATAAAGTTCTCTTTGTATTTATTACATTAACGGATAGTATTTATTCTCAACTAAAAAAAAGTGAGTTAATAAATTAAGGACTGGTATTCATCATTCATAAAGTCCATATTGACCCGCTTTGTTTACGACGGTTTGGGCTGCGGTAGGTAGGTAGGTAGGTAGGTAAACCAAAACTCACTAGAATAGGAATGAACTAAACTATGAGATCAGTGTCGATTTGGGTTCTAAATGTTCTGGAGATGCTGCACGTTTACTAATTCTATTTTGTGCAAATTACTAGCGATATATAATTCCTGTCTAGCGCAACGCGTCAATCTCCCTAGTCGTTTAGGATGTGTCATGATGAACTTGTCTCTGAAACGTAGTAGCATGGATTTCGGAAGGACAAGCATGAACTTCTAACCAGCGGGTTCAGAAGGGGTGTTCCAGTGATATAAACATAAAACTGCAGGATTCAGGCTTGTGGAGGCTTCTGTGTTTCACTACATTGTGATTTTATTACTATAGCATACTTAAACAATGAACGGTCCACAGCTGACCCACTATAATAGTCCATATACTAAAAAGTAGTCCACATATTAAGTTCTTCGATTCGAAAGAAACCCGATGGAACATGTTCATGTGCAGGCAAAAATAGACAGAGCATCACCCTTCTACGACTCTTTTGACAATGTAGATTAATTTTTCAGGTTGGTAAGAAAGATGCAGGCCACAACGGTAGGCAGGTCTTAAAATCACAGCCGCAGAAATCCTTGACTGCTGGCATTTAACGTTTCAAAGTCACAGAATACGAATATGGAAAAGTAGTGAAATATACTACTTGTATAATTTATATAATTCACGTCAAAAAGGTCTCCGCGCTTTTTGCGTTGCAAAGCATTTTATTATTCTTATTAGTATCATTATGACACGAGGTGTTCAGGCCATTTTTATCAAGTATGATGAAAATGGCATATGTTTTCTTCTGCTTAGATATCACCTGCCAATTAGAGACGTCAACCGAACGAGAATTATTCCTTTCCGAATATAGCATCTGTCATAAATTTTAAACGACGCTCGGATTCTAACTCTACGTTGCAATGAATGCAACGGCAGCAGAGGCTGCGGAACGGATAATTTCCTGGGGTTATTAACTATAACAGGTAAATAACGTGTTATAGGAAGAGTGAGAAAGTTTCACTTTAGTGCATTTCTACGAAAATTGTTATTTTGCCTTCGGACACCACTTTGTCTGACTGCAGAAAAAACATTGGAAATGAAAACCTCTTCGGCGATGCTCGTAAAACAGCATTGGCAGCAAACATAAAATTCACATTATAGGTAAATATTATTAGTTATAGATCACATCTATTTTAATTAACCTAGTCCGGGATAATTCATGAGATACACCTTTTTTTTTTACAAGTGTCGTCGGTTACTATGATCCATATAACTAATCGAATCGTTGGATTCCGTCTGTTTACAGGCATGCATAGTCACAAAGCGGGCACGTGCATTGATATAGAGATATAGATATATCAAAATAAATTGTTTTTCCTCCCTGTAGCTCATGTGCAAGTCAATTACTCAATGATTATTCCAGACATTTGAACATTCCAAACGCTAGCCAAAACGTCAATTGGGCTGCTGGTGCAAGATAACACGGAAAAAACCCGCCACAGTTCTATGCGACGTTAAGCGAAGGGCGGTAGGCATCCAGTTGATCGTTTGGGGTCCTTAAAAGAAGTCTAAGAAGACGAATCCGTCCCCAGCCCATCTAAACGAGAGAGGATTTGAGCCCGTTGGAGTGGAACGGGCGGCTCTGATCCCTAACCCACCCTGAAGGCCTGCCCAGGAGCCCTTAGGCCACTAAAGCAGCTACGGCTGCTGCGGTAGTGGTGCAGCCTACCCGCTGCACCATCTCCCCTTCCTGACAGCCCCCAGGTCCACGCCCTGCCAGACTAGGATCAAGGAAATAATATATATCGACCACTCGCATAGATTCCTGAATAGACAAGTTCGACAAGGATTGACTGGCCGTAGTGGTGATAATGCTGCTGTTGTTGATGATTATGTCGATGCTCGCCTTTCTGCATTACCAGCACCTGTCTACCAAGAAAGAGGCTACCCACATTTGTCTACATTTCTGCTGTTCCTATGAGGATACCACTCATATATATGGAATTAGAAAAGCCCTTTGCTGTTGATGGAGTGAGATAATTTCGCGTAATAGCAACATCATGTTACCAATACGAATAAACGCATGCACAGCAGTTACTAAAAGATAACACGTTTAAGGATTTTAACATAACACGTAAGTTTAGAAATTACGACTCCTATGTATTTCGCTTCTGCGCAGAGAAAGGTGGGGTGATATTGATATCTGTCATACCATATGAAACTGGAACGATGTATAAACGTGCAACTGGTTCTTCGAGTATTTTTCAGCCTCCTGCTAATACTGCCTTGCCTTGAGCCGTCTCTCAAGATCCGATCGTAACGTATATCCCTTCAGTCAGCAAATGCACTGAACAGTTATGGTTTGCTGTTTTGTCTAGCTTCATGTACAGAATGGACCTTCCATCCCTTTTTGCGGGAGACGCAACATGGCGTACTAGAGAATACTATTTCGAGACAAGTCAACACCACCGGTGAGTATTTACATGTTGCTGATGTTGGCAGCCTATAACACTTACACGGTTCAACCTGGATAAGAAGATTACCGCGCAGACCGAACGGCAAGATTTAGGAAAAAGGTTTTAGATTGAAGAGGCCAATGTGTGCAAAGGATCGAGCCGTCAAACCACCTTAGGGAATACGGCCAGCTAGGCAGCCGGGTTGCCATTCAGCAAGCTCACTTTTGCTCACCGGGACGTCACGAGCTTCTCGTTCAATATAGAAAGCTAGGTTGTGGTAATATGCCAACACAAGACTATAGACTTAAGTAAAGGCCAACAGACAACGGATATGCGTCGATACTAGCAAACAATAGAACCTAATACAGGTCAATTGAGACAACACGTACTTTCTACTGTGTCATTAGTTAGTTAGATAGTTCGATTGAGAGAGAACATAAAACTGTACGAAAGAGTTGATTTGTTTAGTGGTGATTGACAAAAAAACACCAAGGAATAGCGAGCGAAATTCGCCTTCGATATGCTATGCTCGTTCGATCTTCATAGACATATGCGACGACACAAGGTCTAGTAATATGGAAAGACAGTATGGTTATATTTGGATGGAAAATTTAGATGTCGTAGAGGGTACGAAGTACCCTCTACGACATCTAAATTTTGCTCAGCCATTTCGTATAATTCACTGCGTTAACGGCGTTTTCTTGCCTTTCGGGTGCAGAGCGCAAATACGTATGAGCTAAACATTGACTCAGATCCATCGATACGTTTAGTTTGTATATTATGGCGAGCAACACTTGTGGTCATGTTCGCACCTTGCACCGAGGGTTATCATATCAATAATGCCTTGAAATAAATCCATTGGTTTCGTACGAATCTGTACCGTACTCTTTTTTTTAATTATGAAGCCTTTTTATGCGTTATATTGAGCTTACCGAAGGCACGTATGTGTTCAAATGGGCTACTCGCGTCTGATCAACTCCATGTTTTGGAGTATTTCGTCGATCGATCCGACTGATCAAAGCATGTTTTTTTCATTGCAAAGTTTCCTACCGCTGGAATTATTGTCTAAGAGCAAAGCATGCTTTTACGAGGCTCGTCCTTCAGTTGTCGCATAAAGAACCTTTTTGCGGTTCGAATAATGTTCACTTGTTTCTCCTAATTTCAGATGCGCTTCGTTCTATTTCATCCTATCAATTGAGTTTAGCTTAAAAGAAAGGTTTTTTTATATATATAAATTATAGTCCCAAATTACTCGCCACCAAAAACATGAACGTTACACCACGAAAAATTGTACTTCTATTCAAACTTTTGCTACAGAAAATTCCTTACATAGAGACATCAGAATTTCCGAATGTTCGGAAAGTCGTGCGGGTCCATTAGAGAATTCACGACATTTTGGATCTGCAACCATTAATTAAGCAATTGCAGCAATCGTTAATTCTTTCTATGTTATATTCCGTACTCTGCAAAACACTTTAGAACCCTGCAAACTTTTACCCCGAACAGATATTTCTTAGATGCATATTTATAGATGACTGTTCTTAAGTTTTCTGGGTTTCCAATAATGTTGTGCAATTTTCGAGCATGCTATAGGGGAAGATAAATTGAAGGTGAGAGTAGATGCCGCATAATTTAATCTTTAACAAAATAAAACTATTTAATACGCTGCATGGCACAAATTTATATGGGCAAAAAAACTTTTCTGTGATAAATTCCTAACTTTTATTACATATATTCCTGCTTCGCCGTATCAACGGATGCTTCTGTCAAGCGAATCGGACTCGAAGAACCCTCGAAGAAACTATTGCAGAAGGTGATACGATTCAAGTTAAGCAAATGACAACATTCAGTTCAAAGTTTAGGTGAGCTTTTACCTACAGTCGTAACTATATAATCTTACTAAATAAATTGTTACTTTAATCAGAATTGTTTTAGTGTGGTATATTCACCTTCACTTTTAAGTTCCCTGCATCGTTCGTTAAACGTCGTAAGACTATTTGTTTAAATTGAAGAAAATTTTTGTTTGACTATGTCGTCAATCGTCTAATATTAACATTTCTCAGTGTTTGTGTTTTATCAGCTTGTACGATTCTTTTTAAATCTTCAAAGATGACCATAATTACGGATCAACCTCACGATCCGATCGTTAGGACCTGATCGTAATGCGAGTTGACGACTGGCAAGGATCGAACTTCATGTTAGAGAAATTGGCAACTAGTACCCTCAAGCAATGTTACTGAATAGTTTCACTTCTCTTCAGAAGACTATACGACTTGACGGTTAAGACTACCGACGAAGCTCCATGCTCATTACTATTGTTCAAAGTGTTTATTTTTCAAGAGCTACGCTATAAGCGAAATCTATTAGGACAAAGACAATAAATATTAAGTAGGCCTTCGAGGGCTGCTAGGCATATTTATTGCCTAACTGCTATAAGTCATACGATGACTTCATTTTTGTTGCACAAGGATTTCGTGAGATGCGAATAAACTTACCATAATCATTGTCATGTTTGTTCAACCAACGTTCATTTTTTTATTATTATTATTATTATTAGGTTTACGATTTTCTTCCTTATGTTTGCTTTGACAGAAGCTCGAATTCTATCTTTATTTGCCGAATCAGCATTTACAAATTTGTTTTCTTACACTTTTTTTTTATGTAAGCTTTGCTTGTTTTTCTATACGCGTTTATTTATTTCACGTGCCCAAATTGTTCCAGCAGAGTGGCTAGACTGAGCTGATCTTTAATGGTTACTAGACTTTTATCGTAGGAATAAGTATTCGATGGAGCCTATTATATAAATATATTTTAGCGGGGCGAGTTTCCTTTTTACACAGAGTGTAATTTGGGCAAATATGTCGTGTTTTTTCTTTGTAATATTCTCGAAAATAATTGAGAACCTATAAAGAGTCTATGTTGAAAATATTTGCCTTTGTCGGGCTCCGTAAAATAGGCACACCTCCCTATGAATTTAAAAGGATATTTTTCACTTTTCTCCGATGTAGCATATAAAAAAATTACGTTCTTAAAAGAAGGTGATACTGTGCAATGGTTTATTAAATATTGCAACCGGCTAACTAAATAATGGAATCGTTGAAATCATACGTGCGGGGGTTGGTAATCCACTGACCGAGTCAGGAAATTACTGCAACGGGGTCACGGACTTCGACCCCAATAGAATTGTAACGTTTTTACTTTTGGCAATGCGAATCCAAAAAAAAACAAGCAAAAAAAAAGGTAAGGGGTCAGATGAAGAAGAGCAATGTTAACGGCATAACTGTTGGCGCGTACTCTAGTTATAGTTTACGTTAAAATAGGCCCAATATCAAGAAATCGAATTACCTAAACCAGCGTGGAAGGAGGCTTACAGGGCCCTCGAGTATATCCTTGGGGTTTCCTACGTCAGCAGTTTCGCAGCAAATGTATTGACGGAACTGAGATGCGCATACATCTGCTCAAAACGGTCTAATTTTTATTTCAATATGTTCCTTGGCAATGCGTGTCGCTTTCCCTTCACTTTCAGTCCTTAGTAGAATCGAATCGGTAAAATGTGCCCTTAGTTTAGCGACCACTAAAATATACGAACGGGTCAACGACATCTTATAAACACAAAGTCATGGTAGTCATAATGTATTTCCAGCATCAGACATATAAATAAAACATATTTAGGAACTATCAGCACTTACCGACTCCAATAGCATCAGCAACTGGCAAAAGACACCCTATGAGAAGTCCAAGAACGTGTGTTGAAATCTGCAAACAGAGTTCGGACCAATTAAAAGAAAGACTAATTTACGTTTAGAAATGATGGGCCCTGTTACCTAGTGATGACCAGAAAAGCGACGTGACAGTCTAGACATGATGTCTTTTTTTCTTTTCTTCTGAACGTTCTATGAATTGTGCGGAAGTACAATGTTGCAAAACGTATTTACTTCTGTCCTGATCTGTTCGTGTTTGTAAAAGTAATCCTTGTGTCGCTAACACTCTTGATTACCAATTATGTCCTCTGGCCGTCAGCCCCCAGAACACACTTTATTTATTTTTAAACAGACTTTTATTTAAACAAAGTCGATACCCTTATTTTTTGGCAATCAGCGACATCGATAGTGATATCGGTGCGTAGGAGAAACGTTGGGTCGCTTACGGAAAATTGCGCCGGATACCTCTTAATTACCCCAGATACCTCCTAAGAAAATCAGTTCAATAGCAAACTGAGACAATTATTACATTTGCTATGATGATTCGAAATTAAATAATAGTCTTATTTCGACGTTTTCCAACTTAGTCATCTTTCAGGTACGATATCATAGCGATAGAATCTAAGCGCTTCACCAAGCGAGCTGCTTCATGCGACCTTCTGTTTGGTAGTATTAGAATTAGGAGTCACCTTTCAAACGATTTAAGTTGCTACTTTTCGATTTAAAAAGTGACATCGGCTATAACTTGTGCAGTATAAAAGAGCTATTACGACGTAATAACAACCCTATTTCACACGCTTAGGCCTAATTTGTGTACATTCGCTTAGGAAATCTAGCTATTGTCTATCTAGATACAAGTTCTTTGATAATGTGGCCACACTTAAAGAGTACGTCCTTAACTTCCCGACCTTCAGACCAAGCCGCAATCTTGGGTTCTATCCATCGTAAAAAAAACCCGGTGGTAAATCTTTTTCTCTATCCTTGGCCATTATTTCTGTTTCCAACGTTTACGCAAAGTCTCTTAGATTGTTCATTTGATAAGCTTGTTTCTATGGTGTTGTTCAAGTTATACATCTTTGTTGTCGAACCTTGAAGCAATATTATTTTAAGTATAAACTTATTATATATTATATAGAACCGAGCTTATTAAACGATAGCGAAAACTGATTGAAGAACCTACATGGAACCTACTAAAAGGAAACGTTTACCATTTATATTTTTTAATCGTTTATATTCTAACTTTTATCAGTCTTTTTTTATCTTCGAAAAATCCTCGATCGCATTTTGCAGTCTATTTTTCTCAATTTTTTTCTATTTGGTTATTAGTTTATTATACAAATGCTCCCATTGGGATAAAATCCAAATAAAACAGTGGCTGACAGAGTGAAGAAGAGGGGTCGCCGATAATCTATAACATGGATCCAAGAACAGACAACAAATAGCGGACGAAAGGTAGTAAATAAAAACAATAAATATTTTTCGTTTACATAACGTTGTTCAATTCTAACCGGCAGTTATCGTCATCAACAGTGGATAGTATAATCTTATGCCTTAAAAAAATGTACGTTTCTAAACATTTATAATTATCAACTATTATCGTATACATTTGACAAAGATATTTTCGAACGTAGAAGAGGATTGCGAACTATCTAGAACTGGTAGTGCACGTACATACATAATTTTATATAGAAGAAATTGCTCTCGGAAAATGAATGACGCCGTTTATGTGGGCAAGTAACTTTAATACTGTGAACTTGTACGCAACGTTCAATGTTCGGTGCAAGATTTACTTTTTGGCCTAACTAAAGTTTCAATCATATCTTTTAGCCTTCATTCAATAACTCACAGACCTAACAGGAACAGGCCCAACAAAAAAAAGGGGATGTTGTTGTAGAAATGAAGATATTCAAATAACTAATGGACGGGCATATTTAATTAGCGATGTATACAATAATTAAATATTTCCTCTTTAAACTCAGCGACGATCAACTTTCGTATTCCATTCGGTGATAGATAGAAATCGTCAAGCGCATGTATAAACAGGTCGGCCGATGATATTACGTACAGCAGTCGCGATAGTAATAGAGTAGGTAACGTTTTTGCCAGCTAATTTTACGTCTAGGTCTACGTTCAAACCCTGGTATAGACAGACTTTCGCGTAATAAGATGAAATGCCTAATGGCGATACTGGATCTGACAGTCGAAGGATTAGGCAAAATAGGACATCGAAATAGTTCTCCTTATTCGAAGTTGGATCTGCTATACTTTGAATTCTATATTTCTGTATAGAGCCTTTTTTGCCATGCGTTTTATTATATCGAGAAACTAAATGACCAACGAAGTATAACTCTTATCTGGATGTGGTTCGGATCAAACCACACTGATGGAACCAGTTGTGCCAAAGATTAACGAGCTGTTGTAGGCAACATGGCGTCATACAGCAGTGGTCGCCATGAGGATGGTGTCGTTAGAAATTAACCCGAAATACAGCGAAGAATTATGCCCACCAGAAGCAATGAACAACAGCAATGGGGAGTATCGGTATTATTTAATTCAGTCACTACCATTCCATTTATGGATCACTGATTGTTTCGTTTGCTAGCGGAAGTTTCGCGGTACCTCGTTTGTTAACCTGGGAACGGAGAGTGCTGTAAGGTGCGCGCGAAGCTTCAAAATGGAAATAGCTTTGTTACGAATGTGGATCGTTATCATCGTCGTACTAGTAGCGGTACTATACGATAGATGATAATGTCTCAGTTTTAATTATTACGAAAGAGGAGGCACGAACTTTAACAATGCAGCGAAAGCAACAGAATTTCAGAAGCGAAAGCTTTTTTCGCTTCAGTCGGTTTTCGAGGCGGTCGACGAGGACAAAGAGGACGTCATCCTACCGTTTCGAAGTGTGGCAACACCTGCTCTTCTTTGCTCTACCCTTGTATTGTTCCCGATTCTTTGCTTCAGCTGAAATGTATGTATGCTGGCGACGAAGAACCATAGCCGTCCTGCCACTCTAAAAGAAAATGTGGGCTCATCTCAATAGTAGTGGTGGTGAAGTCGCTCTCAGAGCCCAGTTGTCGGTCTCGGTTCCGCCAAATGGGACCGGGTTGCCCACAGTTGGGTTCCTAAAGTCTCTTACACTTTGTTGCCACCTTAGCAGGATATAATAGCAAGCCCTGGGATTTGCTCTACGCCAGGCTGAATATATCTGCTGACGCCGACAGAGTAAATCACATACCAGAAGCAGTACCGGCAGTAGCGGCGGTAGACCACACAACTTAGTCGTCGTCCCGCCTATGATCTGCTATTTCTGAGTCTTGGGATATATTGGTATTAATGAGAAGTCGATAATTAGAGGAGGCCAAGCATAGCAGCGTGCACATAGCAGTAAAAACAGACTAGTAGTCGAGTCTGAGCCGTATATGGGTTTAGACTCTGCACAGTTTGTCATCACAATTAAGTCTCATATATATATATATATATATATATATATATATATATATATATATATATATATAGGCTATTTGTACTTCTCTATGAGTTAGAAGAGAGCATCCAATTTACTCGAAAGGTAATTTTCGCATTTTTTTCACTTTAATGTTAAGCACTTTAGTATTAAACAATCACACGAGGTTTAGCGGATTACGTGCCTTCACGCGCGTATTTACGTGCAAACCTACGACGGAACAATATGGTCTGCGGACGGAACAAGCAAAACTATTATCGATAAATCTGCAGGAATAAATCGCGTTACGAAGACTTTAGCCTCTAGTTGAAGCGATTTAGAAAGAATTAACTTTTAATTGGACGATGTTTGGTTGCATATTTTTTTCCCAATTTTGCACTCATTATAAGCATTTAATAGATGTGAGACGTAAGGCTAAAGTGTTTGTTTGAGGATCGAGTGTTTGCCATCATGCGATAGGCATAATCATTTATCATTCCTTTAATTATCCGCACGGTTTAGAAAAATGTCAGTGTCCCTTGATAAGTGCTGAGTTATTCTATAGAACAAACGCTTTTTATTATTTGCTACGAAAATTTCACTTGTAACTTTTACATGGTAGGTATCTGCTTAAGTTAGACGTTCAAACTACTACGTTTTGAAAACGGACGAAAGAGAACCGCTGCATTTATATATCGGTTCTCAACAAATTCCTATTTTCGAGGGTTGAATAGTAAAAAAGCTGGATGTAACGGCACCATCGAGGTACAAACCAATTATAATGGCCTAAATTATTTCTAGGGGCATCATTATTTTATCAGCTGCATGTTAAACAATAATTAGGTTTGCCTGATCGTTATACAGCGGTTGCGACACTTGACAAAGTATTCGATTAGTCTTCTCTATTCAAAGTTCAGATTTAATTGACGTTTGTAAAGAAGACTGTGCGTATAGAGTCGGTAGAACATAGCACACGCAAGAACTATCGATTCAAAATAGCCAAAGTTTGGCTCCAAGCGTCGTAGAATAAAATCGAAAAGAATAATAAATACAACTTAGTCAAAGAAAAAAAAATATGGAACAACACTTGATATGAGGTATAACGAAGGCGGTGTCAAGATAAATTCGGGCTGAGACAAACCTGTTTCATCATCAGCGAGCACGTCATAGAAGGGCGAAGCGGGTAGTTGTTTGAACGATCAATGCGAGGTTAACGAGAGACACTTTTTGCCAAAAGTGAATGGATGTCAAGCGCATTCATTTTCGGTAACATTCTAGTAAACGACCTTACGTACGGTTATTAGTATATCTGATAAACAAATCTCCCATAGAAATAGGCCCTATTGCTGTTAAGTCTGCAGTAAATTTCGATAGGCTAATGGTGTACTTGTCGGGAAGTGTAGAAATTGTATGGCCTTATTAAGTCATTAATGCGTAATCTACTGTAGAAATTTGTCGTGTTATTGCACTCTATAAAGATGCGCCCTATCTATTTAGGCAGTGCGGTGTTCCTATTTGCGAAAGCAAAGCGCCCGGATGCTATATATTACTCCTAGCTCGTCATCGAATAACAAAAAGTATGGGTATTATAGATAATAATGTACAACGGGTAATTAGATGAATAGTACTATGCTCGTCTCTAGGCAGGGATAATTAAATGAAACGCATAACATAAAACGAAAGATCCGTGATCACTTGGGGACAAAAAAAGCTTTACGACTTATCCAGCATAGGCTAAAGTGACAGCACTATTTTTCTATTGACAATACTACTAATGGAGATACCTTTCATCTTTTTGCAAAACGCAGCCTAGACTCTGCAACAAGGTAGGACCAAACGACGTCCTTCACTAAAAATGACATTTCCGCACTAGTATGTGCCTGGACGTTCTCGGAGCCAATGTCGTTTCTGCGAAAAATCCAATCCTCGATCGATGCATACCATCTTGGCGATCGTTCTTCAATATTGACGGGTCTAAACCCGCATAAATAAATGGGACAAATGCTTCAATAAGCAGTGCGATTGTTTCTACTCATAGATCAGTAGTATAGTTTATTACAGTTATAGTTTACATTGGCCGTTCATAGAAAACACGTTATCTTTTCAAATTCCGTAAAACTTCAATTATGTAACACAACCTGTAGTGACATTCAGCGTTTTGACCCGGCTGGATATCACTCAGGTTTTATGAACGCTTAACAATCGTTCATACTAAGCCTCATATTTTGCATTATAAATAAACCTATTGTCATGTTTTCAAGTAATTTTCATTTTCTCTTGCAGCTGAATCTGTTCATTGATATAATTATTTTGTTATACATCATACTGTGTGCTTGTAAAGTTGAGCTTTATGGGCAGCTGAGCCTAAGGAGTGTCGGTATTAAAATGTTCTGTATTCGAAAAAGCTTTTACGCGGCTTTCGTTGTTATTCATAGGCAAAATTTCACAAAAAAACAATTGGGTATAGTGTCGCACGGTAAGGAGACTAGAACTAACTAGTTCATTAATAAGTTAGTAAAAAAAAAAAAAGTTGTTTTGTAAGGGATTGCTGCTCTTCTGAATTTAGTTACTGAAATCTCGTCCAATTCAGAAAGGTACACGAAATAATCAGCACATGGCATATAACACTTGAACCTACGAGAATTTACCTATATAATGTCATTCAGGAATATGTACAATCGTTTTAGTCCATCTTTAAGAGTATGAACACCGCATTAGAATGGATATAATCTACTTTTCCCATATATATATATATATATATATATATATATATATATATATATATATATATATAGCCCTAGGAGTAATAATTAACTCAACACCGTGGCACGAACTCTGTGATCTAATTTCAGACTGCATTGAAAAGACAGGTCAGTATTGTTCGCTTGCAGAAAGCACACATCTTGAATTGATAACGTTCAGGCACAATCGCTGTGTCAGAGCTTTGTAGGAGTGAGTTGAAAGACTAACTTACGGCTCCAACGACTGTACAATTTGCCAGTGTAAAACTACCCGGTATAGGGCTATTCTAGATGTCTAACTTTCCGCAACTTCTTATAAATAGATATATAGCTAAAAATATACATCTTAGTGCGCATTATAGGCCTATATTGTTTAATAAAATTTAATTGGGGCTTTTCACGGGCAGTCCTTGTGCTTCTAGGCCAAATATCAAACTATATAAAGAGATATCGATGCCGTCGTGACCGCTTTCTTCTAATAGCGTAAATACACAATGCACCACTCATAATTAATTAACTCAATGGTCCTTCCGCCGAGCTGAAGCACATAAATCATACTGACATACGCTTCGACGGCTACATTGTACAGCGTCGGTCGGTAACAGTTGAACGTCTCAACCAACGATCCTATATCGCCTCGATTCGAGCAGCATCTCGTCGTTCATCAACATCGACATACGACAATATGGTACAGTGTTATGCGCCAGCATTTTACAGTGTAGATTGCTGCTTTCGATTATCTGGCGTGCCGATAACAGTAAATTGTTGGTGAATTGGCCAATTCGTTAGCTAGCTCTAGTGAATTAACATCAGTCTCTGTGTTAACCTCTAATGTCTGACTTCTAAGGTAATGTGTGATGTGGGACGCCGCAATGTGTCGATCAACATGCCGATCCTTCACTCGAACTCCCTCTTCAATTAGGCCGCAACAAGCATTTACTGTTGCCCGCTTGTACTTTCAATTACACAGGTGACAACTAGACAGACACTCTGTTCGCTCACGCCCTTATCCGTTCGACAGTCAATACATTATCTTTTTTTTTTTTTGCCTCGAAAGGGAGTAACATTTTCTAGTCAGCGGAAAATGCGAGCGTACGGGGCAATTTCGTGGAGACTGAATCTGGAGATAGCAGGAACGATGCAGAGTAAGACCCGATACGACGGTGTTATCTGTGAATAGTATAATCGTTTATTCAATACTCATTTGTTTTGGAGTGCTCGAATCTATTGAGACATCGGTTTCGAAATTACTGAGAACAAAATAACAGCGTCACCTGGCATCAGAACAGGCGGAACTACAGGGTACGTGAGGACACATCACCAACATCACGTAACCCACAATCGGCTGTGTGCCTTTATATCTTCATACATATCAGTGTACATTTACACACTTGCTGTCAAGGTTAATGTTAGCACCACTAGGAAACGAAATCATGAGATACACGTGATCCGATGCTATTTTAAGCGTATATAACCAGCAACTTGAAGAATACTCTTGTTTTATAAACAAGTTTCTATTGAACTCGTATAGCTAATTTCATCATAAATTTGAAGTGTAATATTTCGACCATTTCGGCCATTTGTCGACAAGTTCAAACAAAACTCACAATATCATAGAAGAACTGTCATACATTTCTTATTGTCCGGCCCCTTGAATTCCATAAAGGCCATGTAGGCTTAGCTTCAAATGCCGAACTTGCTGTTAGTATGAAGAAGTTGATTTCAATGCAGAATAGAGACGGCTTAAACCTAAGGTAGAAGTTCGTATTATTCGTCAACTCAGCTCGGTTCAGCTTGCTGCAGTAGGGAGATTAGACCGAGGTGAATAAGATTTTTTTGCTACCACCTAATCAAATTTCGTCTTCGTTAAACACAGAGCGACGTTAGACTGTTTCGAAATTCGTCAAAGACCTCAGAACAGCGCAGCCGATCTAACGGCTGTCATCGTCAATTTTAGACAGTGATGTCACCTAGTAAACTTACGTATTTCGAAGCACTCAGCCCTTTTGTATACAAGGTGTTCAGATAGTTACGCCAATCTATGGGGAACTAGCCGAAATTTAGCGCTTTCAAAAGCAATCTTCCATGCAATTAATGGGGAAATAAAAATAGAAAACGATGCGAAAGAATTACCTCGAGGGCATCAAAGCTTGCTTAGGATTGCACAGCTTGTTCAACATATATATATATATATATATATACACGCAAAACTACGTGAAAGGATGTGGCGGAAGGCAACATTGAGAACTGTTGGCATCTGGCCTACTTTTTATCTTGAATTCGATAAACGCTATAACCGGTTATAGAGTCACCGAATGGTATTAGTGCTAGCTACATCGATATTTACGACAGAAGCGTGATACATAGAGTCTTTAAATTTATTTTTATATAGGTATATATTCGAAAGCCTGCAGCAAAGTGAAGCGTTTTCAATCATGAATCTTTTACTTTTCGTGGCCAACGTGGTTTGAATACGAACCACCGCATCCGATTTTTAGCATACGGGAATACAGGAAAAAAGACAAATTTGATGTCAAAACAGAACAAACTATTCGTCGTTTTTAAGCTACAAAAAGCGTCCGGCAATATTACGTATTGAGAACGATACCCGGGACGATCCTTCTCTTCAAAAAAAACAAGAACTAACATTTAGAAAATATGTAAAAAGAAAGTTACGACATAAGACACCAAGCTGCTTTTGTATGCAGTAAAATATAGCCTCTGTTTTAAATATGAAATTATTTTGCTTATTCGAACTCAGACGGTAAACTGACGGAAGAAGCACGTTTCGCGTATGAGGCGAGAACACACTCTATATTGTATATTTAGTGATGTTCCATGTAGCTTCGACTACGTATCCACAAAGCAGATATTCTTAAGTCGGGTTTCAAGTAACTAATAAGTTATGGGAATCTCTTTCGCAAAAAATAGCGTGCATGCAATATTAAATGGTTGGTTACCGTTTTGCTTGAAAGTAATGGTTGTGATATGCCAAAAATGAGCATTTGAGAAACGATACAAATGTGCGCTAGAGGTGAATGTTTTATCCGCTTCATATTATTGCTATTTAGAGAAAATGCCCACAGATCCGTGACTTTCACTAAATCTGCCACAGACGTTGACTCGATTGATGTCCTTTAGACGTGACATTTCAATTCTCTTCTGTATAAATAGCTCTTGATCTTTGGACCTCTTTACGAAGAGTAAGGACTCATGCGTGCAGAAAATTCTCAATATTTAGTTCATAGGCTACACATATGATTTGTTGAGAGTAAATAAGCACACGTGAGACTCGCATGTACACAAAACATGAACTCGAAGATTATCTATTACGGACTCATCAAGAATACAAGACCCATAACTGTAGTTCAGGGAATATGGCCTGAAACCTATTTTTAGAACTGCAACAGAACTGTGCCATTAAAAAGTACAAAGGGACAATTTGCGGTTTAGTCCTGGTTCTATATTGATCTGTCAAAATTTTTCCACATTTTCCAGTATTCGATTTAAATCTAGATTGCCCCATTTAGTGTCTTGCTCAACACATCAATGGATAGGGCTTTCTTTGAGTCTATATTCGCTTCGAGTTGAGAAGACGTACTCAATTTTTTACATGTAATTTATCTGCCTGGTACAGTTATAACATTGGGTAGACCTAACCCGTTTTTCTATTCAGTTGGTTCTTGTCAAGTAGGCGTAGTAGCAGAAACTAAAAATACGATTTATGTGCTTAGCTCTCACGCTAAGAAATGTGCACATATTTACATATAGGGTAGGCACAACGTATACAATATGTTCGTCTGTCTATTCATGACGTGTGATGCGCTCTAAGATCTATATTTCTCAAGTTGATAAAGGAATTTAATATAAAGTCGCCGCCACCTGAGCAAATTCGAAAGGACAGAGAACGTATTATCTGGATTTCTGTTTCTGAGGCTCGACATAACGCAAACGCACTTGCTTCGGATTTATTCATCGCCCTTTGAGCCTTTCATATATATCAAATTTTCCGCCAATGTTCGGATATGAAAGATCTTTGACCGCCAGAACGTCGTAACAAATCAGACATAATAGCAATGAACAGAGATTATAGCAGAAGACAGTTGATATAATTTATGAAAGTACCGTCGACTGCTGAAAATCAATAATACAACGTATGTAACCCGCGTTTTCGGCTGATATGACTTCCGCTATGACTCTAGAATTTATAACATGGACTACTGGAAGCTGTCGCATTTCTGCCTTGCAAACCAAAATTGACACTAGTGAAAGGGTTGTTGTTAATTATATATTACCATTTTCGTCGTAACAGGGAATATCATTAGTCGTTTCTAACGTCGTGCTCTATTTCTCGTAAATTTCTGGCTCAGTTATTTGTGCTGGCCGAAGCTCTTTACATAAACAACTGTGTGACAAACATATTAGACAAAACTACAATAGGAGACACGAGATCTACGCAAGGGCCTCAATGAATCTCGGGTAAGGCAATTTTCAGTATTCGTAAAATTTCAAAGAACCGACACAGTATTACTTTTTGTTTAATTGTCATTAATGGTTATATGTTAATATACGCAATATTTACGCAAACACCACTATGGTAGCAGCTGGTTTTAATAAACGTAACGTTGTTTCAATGAGCTCACAGAGTATGCTTTTTATAACAGATCAATCTGGAAAGGGAACAACCGTTTAAAAAAAGGCCTACGATACCTTTTGATCTCGATGGCAATAGGCGTGATGATGGTTTTTGATAGCTCGCAAAAGAACCAGAGGAGCGATTATATTTCCCTGCGATCTAGAGTGTACTTTAAGGCGCAATGTTATCGGTGTAATAATGTATGGAAATTGGTCTGCATCCTTTTCCTTAGCTCGCGGTCATCCCAGAGTCATCGATCGGACGATACCGTGTTGGTACGGAGTGAAGTGAAGTGAAGTGAAGTGGTTCAATCTATAATTAGTGATAAAAAGTAGATTGACATTTGGGATTGGCATCAATCCTAATTTATCATAATCGGCAGTACAGAGGTTGACGCGACCCTTGATCCTGCTCGTTGGTCCTGCAGAGTCGCATAGCTTCTCAATCTGGCGGTACAGTTCGCATGCAAAAACGGGTGATGGTGGAACATGGTTTAAGATGAGGTCACTTCCTTCGTCTGAGGGGAAAATGTTTCTAGGATAGAATTGTTTTAGTGCAGAAGTTGAACAAAGCAGAAAATAATTAAAACCGCGTCGTGAAAAACCCACGTAGTATTACATCATAAAAACTATTGTCGGTTAGTAGTGCTTAAACCCCGTTTGGTTATAGATAATTTTAAAAACATCAAATTATACGGTCTACGGACTGTTGCGTAGAGAAGTTTACACAAGGTTAGATAAGAGAAGATCAGGAATCACAAATATTTCTTTTTACAGACGCATGATTAAGCCCGCTGTGTAGCGCTGTGCACGTTTTCTAAATTCCGACAATAAAGCGAAAAGCTTATTATAGAGACACCTTTTCTTGGGAACGACAACGAACGAGTTCTCTACAAGAAACACATTGGTCAGCTTTATGAATAACGCGTTAGATGTCAACGAAGATATTACGCTGAACTGCGAATCTATACAGCTGGCTTGAAAAATGTTCTGTCAATAGATTCGTGTAAGTGTATCGCATTAATTTTGTCAAAAACATATAATAAAATTAATAACAGATATGAAGCGAATCACATTTGGACATTTTTTTTAAATTATCTAATAATTCCCTACGGTCAATACTGTCTCATCTAAAGGCAAGCCTAAAGTCATCTTGCGCTATTCTGTGAAGTACCTATGAAAATAACGACGCCTTCGAAAGTCTCAGCGTTCCGAGTTTGCATTGGAGGACAACGGTGAGAAGAAAAGTTTTACATGTTACAAGGATATTTTCAAAACGGCGGAAATTCAGAATAAACCGATCATAATATGTTAGTTAGATGTCTATGTTTTGTACAGCCCTTGTCACTGTGCTTTAGACGTTCAGCAGCGTTTCTCAACAACGACAATTTTAAGCCGTTCTTCGGTTCGAAACTGCAGCATCCGATGAGCATAGCTGGATCTAAAAATACGCTACCTACAGACAGTATTATTACATCTCATGATTCTGGGCTCGTCATTTTGCATTTTTCGTTTCGTCGATCTTTTGTTTCTCCATGTACTATACGTTATTCTGAGCTATATCAACAATAATGTTCTTTCGTAGCAAAAGAAATATTAGGCATAACGAAAATAGCTTCAACGGACATATGTAATAGGTCCGTGAATGGATTTTTAGCTGAGAGTGAGGATGCATGCATGAAGTAAACGTGTGGCAATTTCCGCTTGCCCAGCCAGTTATAGCCAAAATAAAAGAAACCTAAATAAAGGAAAACGGCCCACGGCATAGCTGGCCTGGCATTTTCGCATTTGTAAGATAGAATGCGTTTCGATACGAATCTAATGATAGAATTATTGGACGATCAATTTTAGGTGTCACAAAATGAAGGGAGAACGGGGGGTGGTACCACATCGTTCTATTAGCGTTTTGTCCCAGAAAGAATGTCGCGCAAAACACGTTCAAAATATAGACTTGTCCTGTACATGAAGTCGTTCGAACAGTTGTCGCGTGAAATAGTGTTCTTTTGATAATCTGGATAACACTGTATAGTTTACTGAACGGTAAGTGTTATTTAGAGTCATTGCCAAGTACAGGAAATGCTGACTGACCTTTTGTGCACGTAACACTCAACGTCGAGACCAATGGGTCACGAATCATGATATGGGACATTAGAAAATAGTTACATGTAAAGAGATGATCGACTATTATTATCCAGTCACATTGAACAAATCAGATTTTTATTCAAGAATTGCTTGCTAAATAACCGTTTACGGGAACGACTTTCGATGTCTCTAACCATACGCCATTGTTGTTATTACTGATACCACTTTTATAGCTAGAAAGTTTCTTCTACCTAAACGTGTCACTCGTTACTACTCGTTATTTGTATTTAAATTCGACCTGATTCGGAAAAGTAATTTTGCATTGTGCCACATTGCAATGAAGAGGCCATAACATAAAAGTATTTCGTCTGCATTTTTGTTGACAGTTCGGTGTCGGCTGCTACTTTAATGGACGTGCACGTATGGAGACTTATACCCATCACATTAATAAGCTAATTTTCTTCAGAAGACATTTACCCAAACAGAAATATGTGTGTTCTTTGTGAAAAACAACTTACTACATTATTGTGTTGCCAAACATATCACAGCAATGTTTTCTAATTTCACATTTTTTAATTTTATTATGTGATGCATACTCGAGAGTATATGCGCCTTTATGAGTAAAATATTTACCACATTGAAGGGTGGCCAACGGAGCTTCATTATGTCTCGAGAGTAGAGAGGACACTTGGCGGTCCTTTGATGTCATCGCAAAGTAACCGCAGCTATCTGTAAAGAACATATAGAAGGAACGGCATTTTAGAAAATAGGATTCGGAGAAATAACGCTATTCTAAACTTAGTTTAGAATAAGTTTGTCAGATGAAATGAATAATTTACTTAATTAATTACTGACGAATTGCGGGATATGACGAAGGCCAACGTCCAGTCTTGTGTCTGAACCTCGCATCTCCCTCTCATGACGAATTGTAAAATATTCTAAGCTGAACACGAGCTCATAGTTCGACATATTTGCCTTTCGAGGACCACCAGTCGCTTGTATTTTATCAAAAGGCGTGACGTTTCATTTTTTAAAATAAGATACATATGACGTGATTATAGACCTCAGGCTTCCAATCGTTTTCTGTCCGTTATCTGGGTTGTTACTATGTAAACATTAGCACTAAGCTTTCTACTGCAATCGCTATAATGATTATGTACCTTTATTCACGGATCATTTTTAATGATCACTCATGAGACCGGATACACATTTGGAACTAAGTAGCATCTATCATACAAACGTCCACGTGCTAAACAAAAAGCTGCTCACCTTAAAAATAAATAATTTTACTATAATGTAATTAGTGACCAGCAAAAATATCATCCCCTATTACGGATATTTACTATTATTGTAGGTGCATAATTATCTGTCTCCACTAGGTAATATCAGCTCGTTTTTGCCACTCCTATGCTCTTATTACCTTCATCGTCAATTTCCCCGTCAAGGACCAAAGCTTAACACGCACACACACCGCCATCTGGAGACCATCCTATCATATTCCGTTAAGCAATACCGTGTTATAAGTGTACGTGAAGCAAGGGTCAACCAAACGGGCCGTAACTTATCGTTACATTTTCTTTCATGCCCGCTGTTTCATTTCTTCGTAAAACTAAGCCAGCAGCTACTAGCAGTAAAGCCGTAGAAATATAATAGAAGGTTGTCTGGACGAGGCGGAACAAAGTTGGCCGATTGAGACTAAGGAACACTCCTTCAGAGTGGAAAGTCATGGCTAGAAGAAAAGCAGTGGCCCAGAAAGATTCTTTGTTCATTCGTATCGCTTTTGTGGCACACTGAAGTCATCGTGCTTTTGTCATGAGGCTGGCAGAAAGCAGACCGCCAGCGAAAAGGAGCAGGCAAAAGGGGAGAACGAGGGAGCCCTGGAAGATAGTTCGTGGCGCGAATGGTCTTCGCCAGGCTAAGATGAACGACCACGGAATAGCTGTACTAGCTTTCCGTGCTTCTAGGTTTTCTAGACCTGGCGACTTGCACAGCTCTGCTCCGCTCCACAGCCAAAAAAGAAGGCCTAGGAAGAGGAAGAGAATGAAGCAAGGAACTGCTAAAAGCAACTCCACCTATCTTTCCGATAAGAAATGACCACTTTTCCTTAAGGCTGACTGGTTGACTGAAGCTGCTTGTACCGCAGGGTGAGAAGCAGCAAAAGCTGATAGAGTGACAGAGGCAAAGGAAATACGAGGACAAGATCGGAGTGGAGGGTGAGACGAGCTCCAAAAGCAGCGACTGCAGCCAGCAGCAGCACGGGCAGGTGGCGAGCAGGAGACGAGTGAAAAAATGGACGATAAATATGAACACGTACCAAACAGTACCTAGGTTGAGTCAACATGAGAGGGAGTAAGAGTTTGAACATACATATATATAACGAGAAAAAGGTAAAGTTTCAAGGCTTTCTTTCTGTTGTCTTTTCTTCCTCAGCATATAAGCAGTAGTAGGGAGCGATGAAACAAAAGCTTTATCTCTTTCTCTGGCACTCGCTTTTTTCTTTTACTCATACGATAATAGAAAGAAATATGGAACACATGGAAGAAGTAAAGAATGTCTGATATATGACATCGCTCCCAAGTTGGCCGTGATTCCCGAGCTTTGATAAAGCTCGCTTCGGGAAATGCCATATGATGATAGTGTGGCCTCCTACTGTTTCGGATGGCTAAGGCTGCAGCACAGGCCTTGAAGAATTCGCAAAACAATGCTTCTTATTTTAGATCTCACATGGCATTCTGGTGTTTGTGCTGTATGAATGACGTCATATATTATGTATAAATATATTCGAGAGAATATGGGCCTGGTTTTAGTATTTTATATGTACCTCAGTGAAACCTAATTAAAATATCTACACTTTTGAACATGCCTACCAGTTGTCACGAAGTGTGTCACATGCAAAGTCTAAATTAGAACACGTTTTAGAATGAATTCATTCGCTTTAATTTCACGTACGCGACACCTGCTGGAATAATGTATCGCCAGCAATTGAATAATGCACCAAATGTGGCACATCAACTCAAATTAAGGAACATATATCAGACGAAATTAGGTGGACCAACATTTCGTCTGTGTAAACAACTTTTGTATTTTGGCGGGTCTGCTAGGCAGTTTGTTTGGATAGAATGGGCGCACATTGTGTATTACCACATAATATACAAACAGCTACCATTGGCAAAACATTAATTCCATATTTGGTTGCTTAGATATGGTGCTATACGATTTAAGCGAGGTAAATGTAAAATGCTGCTAGCAGGCACACTTATCTTTGGAGCGTAAAGGCTCCATTGTGGGCATACAATGTCAATTTTGAAGCGATTAAGACTCTTTGTGAATTGGACAAACTGAGTAGTTTATATAAAAAACTAAGAGCTTATGACAGTTTGAGACGTCAAAATATCTGTTGACTTTCCCTTCAGAGTCATACGATTGGATCGTACTCTGTCTGTTCATTCGAACGATGTAGCTTTAAAACCCATTTGTCCCCAAGGAAACGGCAGCAAGTATCAACTAGACATCTAAACCCGTTTCGTCTTTTTATGCTAAGCAAATACTGTTTCAAATACCTAGTAATTTTATCGAGTTGATTGTGTAGCAAGTCGCACGTATTCTTATTCGACTAACTTACTGTTAGATCACCTAATGAAGTTGATCACTAGAGTCGTTTCATCTCTGCCTTCCTATCGCATCTGATAGTCTCCTATCGTGATTTAGGGTTTACTCATTTAACTTATAAACAACGAACGAACGAAATTTCAAAATCGGACGTGGTCATTATTTTTTTTATTTCTGCCGAAAGATACCGCGGAGCTTAGAGAATGAAGCTTACTAGCATCAAGTATGTCGCTTAAGTATTACCTCGTGCTGAATATGTTCCTTCAGATAACTTCGGGGCCAACAATAACTACCATCATTTCGACTTACTTATCGAGCTCGGTAAAACTTTTCGCCACTCGATTGTTGTTAACAGCCGCCTGCTACATGCACGTACAGCACGACGGATCCAACATCAACTGGCTTGATAAATCGTACGCTGTCTTTCGATAGTAGGTGATAATGCAATTACGCCATGCCACAGTTACCCCAGACAGCGAAGACTGGATCCTCGTTGGTCTCACGCTGCTAGAGCCTAAGTATGCTTAGGTACACAACTGATACTGTTTCTGATAGCGAAGCTGGTGCATGCATCTCCCTCGTCGGTTGGGCTTGAGGAGTCTCGCACACTCCTGCCCAGGTCCTACTCAAATCTAGTCTGCTTCCAGCCGCTTATTGCTGGTGATGGCCTGCGGAGGTTTTTGTCTGTGATTGCCTGTAAAAACAGTGCCCTGACAAAGACAACGACGACGTCGACAACTCCGCATCAATGAAGTCGCAATGCAACTACCCCATCTCTACTTCCTACACTCGATCGAGCTCCGTTGTGACGCTTGCCGTCGAAACGCGACGAGCCGGTGGCTTCGCTTTTGCTACGGCCACCCTCGCCATTGCTTCGATCCGCTTGCCTGCGTCTGTGCTGCTTGCTGGTTTTATCAGTCGGGCAAACTGGCAATTGCTGGTGCGCCCGTTACCACTAGATATATTTCATGATATGACTTCTCTGCTATGAAAGAGTTTCGCGAATTGAGTTTTTATTGAGAACCATTGCAACTGAGCAAGGACGAGTGGGAGAGCAGAATAACGGAGGGGACAGGCGGTAGTATGTGTGGAGACAAGCGTCGCAGGGCCGTCCGTAGGACCGTAGCTGAATCTGTATTATGAGATCATACTGTTTGAAATACAGCTGATAGTTGTGACGAATACCCGCCAGGTAGTAGTACTAATATTAGACTTGTTATTATCCGCGCGTATACTTTCGTACGCGTGCAGGAATCCGCATAAGATCATGCAGGTCAGAACTCGTCAGCTGACATTCTCCGTTTGTTGATCAAATCTATTGGCTATAACAAAAAAGCTGCTTAGGTAGCTATTTATACCAGACGGAACCCGCGATGGTTAACAAGGCCTAGCCTTAAACTCGTTTAAGGGGATTTCGTGTTTATCGTTCCTTGTTTTATACACTTGACTACCATAGACGCACAGGCCCACTGACAATATACTGCCTTCCCAGTGCGTTTCTATCGTAACGTCAGACACCAGCTTTACTTGACCTTAAATCTAATTTTAAAAGCATCCCAATGCATAAAAACTTCCATAACAAGTACAAGATTCTGAGTTTGGTTTTTAAAAGTACGCTTTGCTAGAAATATAGAAGTAAAACGCGTTCAATAAGACGAAAATATATTGTACCCTCTACGATTTACGGCACCAGTTTTTACCTGAAAGTTCAGACTTCTCAATAACTTCATCTGCACAAATGAGGCCTTATTTAATATTGGCAGGACTCAAGGCAGCGACCAAAACGGCCCTGTATTTATTTCCCACGTTTCAGACAATACTGCTACCAATTGGTCGACTAAACTTAAAGGAATTCATTCATAGAGTTAAACCTTTTGAGACGGGAAAATATTTAGATCGTCTCCAGATCATAATCATGACACCTTTCAATAAATGTATAAAATTAAAGCTATTCATCCGCAAAGGGAGACTAGTTGACGGAGAGATGAACGCGCAGTGATGCCCTTTTTCTTCATCAAAGAACGGATGAATTTGGCAGGTTGCTAATGTCTCTCGTTTAACCTTTCCCTCATTTTGCAGGCGTCGAAGCACTCAGGAGGATGAAATTTGATGACGCAGCTGCGATATGTCGCTTGATAACCGGCTTGAGGCTGCCCGATTGGATGGTTCAGTAACGGTACGCTCCACGTCGTTTGCCGAACGTGGACGTGATCACTGCCGCGACAGAGAAAAAGCGATTTTATTTCGAGGGTTAACAGAGTAAAATCGAAGGATATACACAGTGCATAGAGTAGAGGTCTGGTAATTGTCTTCTCTCTTACCGACAGTGCTACGCCGTTTCGAAAATGGCAGATCGCTCTTCAGTCTTCTGCAACATAAAAACGTTGTAGCATTAAATAAATGAAAATCAAAATATTTAATAATTTAAAGAGAATAACGTTTTGGCTCTTGAAAATTCTTCTTGATATTGCAAGTACCTTTTTTTTTAATAGACCACACATAGATTGCCAAGTTTAATTTCAAACCACTTATAGCACTTAATCGAAAACATATAGGATTTTGTACTTAGTGAATATCGACAAATAGGATTATTTGAAGAATTTATTATAATATCGGTAGCTCGGACGTTCCATATACTCGCAGCATTTCAATTAGGATGACTTCATACCGTATATGGCCATAACGTGTTGCGCCGAACGCCTTGCATTACGCTGTATCGGATTATGCTTAGAAATAAAATTTCGAAAATTTTATTCTCACAATTACGGCTCAGCGTCTAAACCGCTATCGTTCTGCTTCGTTTCTGTCTTGGCTGAGTACGCCATCCTAAATTAACCTAGAATCATGTTCCTTTGTAGCATTTATTAATAAACATATTTCGAACTGTAATTTAGCTCTGCTGCTAAGTAGTGGACCTCGGAATATCTTTCCTGACGTCTTGAACATAGGATACCGCGCAGGTTCCCAGGATTAACAGGTTATCAATGCAGCGTTACGAAACTAAAAATCTGATAGGCTTTCTAATAATTAAAATGCTATTAAAATCGATAGCAGTGAACAGTGAAAATAATTTTTAGCAAAAACGCATCCTAACTTGATTGCGTCCTCTTTTACAATTGCCGTCCCTTGTGCTTAATAGACATAGATTACTGCAAGGTATAGCAGACGTACATTATTCGTTCGGTGAAATAAAGCAAATAATATTTTAGTCCTGCGATTGGCTCCAGCTCAGACTTACGGATCTACTATTAGATATTCGTCAGCTAATTAGAATGTGTACACATAGAAATTGTCCAGCGTCCATCGTTCTTTTTCAACTTTGTTATTTGACAGTACCGATTATGTTAGTGATCGGGTGGAGTGACTATGAAATCATCTGAAATTATGTAAGTGCCCGTATTGCATACAATACAATAAATAGGAAAGCGTTAACAGTAAATAAACATATATATATATATATATATGTGTGTGTATAACTTCGTTTCAGGCTTCTGAAGTTGGATGAATCGCTGGCCCATTCTGATCTGTTGATCTGGGCGTAGATTACTGTCAGATTTGAGTCTCAAATTTTCCAGATTGCCCTAAAAATGCTGAGGTTAACCTAGCTCACACAGCCATAGCACACTAACGTATATCTATTTATACTCATGTCTGTCTCGAAAGCGATATAGTCAAATTCGTACTTTTGGCGTTCGTGAACTAAAAGGAAATCATATCCATTTCCGATAGTCGTTGAGTCCAGGTTTATCTTATGAGCTCTCTGTGGTATACATTTTCCCAAGAACAGATCATAAATACGAAAGAGTGCGCCGATTAAACTAGTTCACCCGTTAACGCCCAACTGCATACGTTATCATCTTCGAGGCCGAGTATCATGAGACTTGTTTTTCACGCAAATTACAAACGATGGCTGTTAAACACGTCCCAAGGTAGCTTTTCTGTGCTTTTTTTCCACCAGACCCTGCTCATTCTGCTATAATTTGGATGTATAGGTCTTTGACAAAACGAAATTAACGTACGCTTATGGATAAAAGGGCTAGATAGCTGTGTTTGGAAATACTGCAACCCAAGACGGACGCAAACATTTCTATGGACGCTTTGATATGAAATATTCGTATTGAAAAAACGTATTCGTTACTCTATCCAAAACCAAGATTTACTCAAGGATTTTGAACGAGAAGAGTAATAGCTTTGTCGGAGAAACTTCCGGCGTCGTTATGGTCGATGCGTTGGCGTCCACTACTTGTTATGCCCGCCTCTCGCCGTCTGTATCACCGTTTTATGTTTACTTTGTTGGTAACAGGTGAAAGTAGAGGCTGACGCCGTAATAGAGGGAATAGTCTATTCCTTCATTTCGTAGGACAATGATAAAGCCTTAATTAACAAGTATTTATTGAACACAAGTAGGGCAACATTTTTGTGCAAGCAGGTACGGCGGTTGTGTCTATGCTAGAAAACGTCGAAGTTCTTCATAAGCTTTATTATAAACGAATGCGCTTTTTTGCCACACACACACGCACGTGTCGAGTGGGAATAATAATAATAATAAAAATGAAGTGTCAAACCTCGTAGAACACAAATCTGTCTCGTTTATAGGTCTACAACAATTCTACTTTATTAACCCAACATTTAATTAATTCGGGTAGTTCTGCTCGTTTATTTCTTACCGCATATTGCCCCTGAATAACACTAGAAGGCCGAGCGGTCGTTACGCAGCAAAATGGTTTGTTTAACAGAACAAGTGCAGGAAGTAAACAAAGCTGGTTCTATCTCAGGTCCCACCGGAATAGAATGACTCGAATAACGTTCGCGTACGTTATACGAAACTCTTACCAGTCGATCATAAGCCAAAGCTTTGTGTCTTGTTTATATTAAATAAAGCTCAAAAGAGTAGCGCGTCTTATAAAGCCATGGATGAGTTCATGTATCGGATATACCGCATAAACGAATTTGGGATAAGCACTCCCCGAAAAGTGAGGGAGCTATTTCTTATTCCAACGCTTTCTAGGCATAGCGCATAGATCGTGGGCGAGCAACTTGTGCTTGAACGTGTACTGAGTACGTGTCCGTGCAAATCCAGGAAAATTTATTGTGCTTCTAATAGGGTTGACAGCGAACATACTTCGTTTAGTTCATTCACTTTAATTGGATAATTAAGTTGGTGGCCCATTATTTTGAAGTGCGGCAGACCTTTATCAGCGTGACAAACTTCCGTCGCGCCAGTCAATGATTGTACCACAGTAGCCCATTGAAGACTAATTGAATTATAACAAGGTTCCATACTTCACCCGTTCGAATATTTGGCAATACATTGTATAGACTTACTTATATTGGATCGAACCGCTTTTCTCTTCGACATACGGATCAACCGTGCAAAGCTTTATTAATAATATCCGAACAATATTCTATGCTTTGGTTTAGTGAACCTTTAGAGTTCGCTGAATTGAACGCAAAGTCCAAATCGGTGGGGACCCTTATAGCTATTCCTTATGTTAGTACGAAGCTCAAAGGCATTTACTTTACTTACAATGTGTACGAACGCATCGGATCTCGTCTGTCCTAGTCAGCTGAAATTCGCATACACATCAGCGATTTTAGTGACGCGCTTTTTTGCTAATGCGGCAGTAAAGGTCAGTAGGAGCAGTCTCGCTCATTGTTTCCTACGCGAAGGCGCTACAACTGAGTTCATCATTTTCGACAGCTTGTAGCGTACGCTACGGTCGGCAGCGCATTTTCGAAGCGATAGCTTTTTCCACCTGCGCGGCAAAATTTAAACCGTGAAAGCTATTCTCATTCATATGTGCGGCTATGTATTGATTCAAGAGGCACTTGTTCCCTAAGGAAATGAGTGGTCTGTTTCATTTGTATGGTTATACAAGATAACGTCATTTACTGGCGATAAAAACTGCACTGACTAATGTTGGCCCGCGTAGAGCTCTGCGCATACTTATTTAAACATAGGTTAGATCATCATTATTGTCAAAGTTATTACAACGCCAACTTGCAGTTGAGAATTAACTGATAGAAATTTATTAGCTTTTTTTTTTTAATGGAATTTACTCTTTTTTAGAAGCATGATTCAAGAGAGCTCCACCAAAAAGGTCGTATATAAGAGGGAACTTGAAAACCCTAGGTTTGAACCCGAAAGATAAGTTCTAGTAAAGCCCTGAAAAAGCAGAAAACTAACGAGCCTGCTTTTAAATAGTTCGTTTTCTGGCTGTACATAGTCATAGACGCTTTTTATTGCAGACTTACTAAAGCCATATTGTGATCGGTCGTAGCAAATAGCCCAGAACATTCGAGGTCAGGTATATGAAATTAACGCCCGACATATTTCAATGGTTCGTTTAACTAGAACCGTGTTTATTCATTTGCTTCCATGCTTAACTTGATGGGGTTAATAATGTTTTATGAAAAAGTTATTGTGTGCGGGAAATATCCATAGGGTTCAGTAAAACAAAGATATTATTCCCAGATACCTTCTCACCTAATTTTTTCCGTCTAACAATACTACTTATCGATGAATATTAGTTACGATGTTTGGTTACGGTACATGGTACGTACGATAATGACAACGTTAGCCTCAAACGTATTGTAGAAGACTGCTTGCATTATGACAAATTCCGTTTTAGTGGTAGATATAGGGATCAGTTCAAATGATATAATTTATCTAGCACAAAGCGCGTGATTTTTGTATGTAGTTACATAATAGTACTTAATGGCCTTAAATATTGTTAATTATATACTTGAGTGCGGACATTTGCTGTTTAATTAAATTTCAGTGATATAATCTGCATACACTGTTCTCCGAATATAGAGTATACTAGACAGCAATAAAAGTTGACATGGATAGCCAAATCGGCGATTTCAATGGGCTGACTAGTATTACCCCATCAATGCATTTGCTGGAATATAGCCTATAGTTGTCTGCCCGCTGTCTAGTCAGTAATACTAAGAAACGTCCTTTACTATTACCCTACTTAAATATCTTATAATTGAAATACAGTTAAAAGATTTTATAATAATAAATCAGAGCTAATATTTGCTATGCATGTTTAACTTGACATTTCTTTATACTACTGAAACCTAGTGCTGTCAATTTATAAAAAAAAAACGCCTAGCTAATAATCGAAATCTAGCACGCCTGGAGCTGGGCTCCTTTACAGAGAAAGTGATTCCCTTCGACATATTTCATATTAGCCCTATTCGCGATCCCTGCAAAGATATATATCTACGATAGAGTTTCCCGCAGGTCCAACAAACGTGGCTATCTTTCTGTTCAGCAATGATGCTCCATCAGTACGTCTCGAGGAGCTGATATCAGGTTCGGGGTGGGTTAATCTGGGCACGCATCTAAGTCTTTTACAACGATGGTGGTCCGCTGAAGGTGCAGTCCGCTACAGCCTGTAGGTCGTCACTAAACTTCTACGCGAGGGTCATATTGCCCTCTTTGTCACTGGATCGCACATAAGCCGCCACAAGCTGTATTCTGGAGCCGCACAAGGCCATAGCGTTGTCTTCTACATGCCGTGAGATTAAGTCAAACTCTATGATTGTAAAACACTGAGACCCCGACACTGAGATGGCTGCGGCCCGTTCCCTTTTGCTCAGGGCAGTGGACGAAGTGAAACCTCGATAAGCCGAAGGGGACCGGTTTCCCAGATCTCCGTGAGCACAAAAACATAGGCTCCACCCCAGGCTTTCGGTGCAAGTAGCGTTAATATAGAGGCGTCGTTGCACCGAATGACCTTTGGAGTTTCTTACGGTTTTCGACCCGACCTCTTCACTGAAACCGCTTTTGCGATTGACTGGGAAATATGGAAGTGCTGTTTCTGAGCATTATCTGTGTTATCAGCGCGATCAAGGCCTGATCCAGAATATCTTCGATTATGGGTGATGGCGGGAATTGCGCCAATCTCATGGGGGGTGCTGACATGCCATTAAATCGATCTGGATAACGAGGAGTCTTTTTTGAAGGTCTGGAAAGGTGACAACTTTCCGGTGCGCTACATACGGAACTGTTCTGTATTATTGCACTCAGACCGGCAGACTGTACTATTAAGTGTTGCGTGGCGGGTTAGCGACGCTTCAGACGTGTCTTTGCTACTCGTCTGCACACCTACCTTCGGAATCCTCTTGATTCTTACCACTAAAAGAAAACCAATTCGCCTTGCGATGATATATATGCACTATCTTCTTAGCTAAATCACCCCTATCGGCCTCTCTCAACGACTTAAGACTGTGTGACTGCTTGAGGTACAATAGCGAAAAGGACACTTCCCTATGCTGCTGTTCGGGCAAGTGCTTCATTAGCGGCTTTGCAGTTCGATTAAAAGAGGGGAATAGATAAGACATGCAACTCGGATTCTGGAGCCCTTCAGTTTCGTAGCAAACGACTCAACTGCGGCTATGAATTTGTCCTTGCCAAACTCCGTGCGCTCATGGTAGCCCGTCTGTAGGAAACATTTCATATTTATCAGGAATAAACACCGAAGAACATTTGTAATATAAGTCGATTGTAGTGCATACAGATAGTATCATACCAACCAAGGTTGCTTTCGATTTCTCGCTATAGCACGCCCGTACATATTCGCGTTGTATCTGGTGAAGATGAAAAATCAAAAGTATTTTCCAGAGATATTTTTTCGTAGAAGGCGTTTGAACGAGCTCTAAAAGACTACCACGGAGCTATAAATTGACAGTTTGTTGAGTGCCAAGTAATTATCCGGTGATATTATTGTGTCACAGTCAGACACACGCCAATGGCAAAGTATGATGATGTAATTATTTATATAAATAAATAATATAAGGAGCACTATTTCTGTCAAAATTATGCAGAGGCTGGCGCGGCGGGCAAAGGGCATTTTCGAGAACGGTTCATTTTTTTATGAATCGAATTTTTTTCAAAATTAGAAAAGGAAAAACAAAATAATGAAGTACAAATATGTCTGTCAAATTAACACTGCTGGCCCAATTCTGTGCTGTTTGATCTAGATCTACTTAGATTCGAGCTGTCTTGCTTTACAATTCACTTGGTACAAGAGCGATTTTGTACTCAACCTAGTACGGGACCATTTTTTTTCGACTGACAACTAAACAGTTGGACGGTATTAGAGGCTACGAGCACTATTTTACCAAGAGAAACCGGTATGCACTCTGTTCTGTCGTAGAAGAAACGAGATCTTACAGCCGTACCCCGTACTTCGATCGAAAGAAAATCGTAGTGGTCACTGAAAGGCAGTTTCCTAGCGCACAGATGACTTTCCACTCTGCATAGCTGGGCTAGCTGTTTGCATTGCCGTACAAAGGCTGCAGACTTACGATGGGCCTGAACATCACCCTTCAAATCGCCAAATCCGCTATGGGCGTACACTATTTTATGAGTGAGATCACAAATCAACTAATTAGAGAGATCGACCATTTACAAGTCTTTTTATAAACAATTCTTAATCTTCATCTTTATTTTATCTCTACTTAGCCCTGGCATCAATGGATACGGAACCTTACGAATCGACTTCTTGATTTTGCCTCCTGGTCTTACGCCAACAGAGTTAAACAAATAAGATGGTGCATTAAGTGAGAAATACGAATTGCAAAACTACTTAGAGACTAAACTTAATATTTAATAACGGCCATTGCCATTACACATTGCCACTGAAATGTGGCCTCTGGGGGCCTATGAGCGTTCCTCTCGTGCTTGAACAGACAGGGAAGCCCCTCTAATTGAGTTCTTCGAAAATCCGTCATGCGGCATCCTTGTACCTCCTGAAGTCAAATCTAATATGTGAAACGTACATAGGGTCCATCGAAAGTGCATACATGAGAACAACTTTATTTGAAGATGTACGTGTACGTTTGCTAGTAGAGCATAAAGTCAGTTTGATTTGAAGGAACTTTTTTTTTATCCCTTATTAGTATAAAAACGGATCTGATCAACAGATGATTCAGCACGTATGCTGATATGATACTCGCGCAGGTGCATCCTTAAAGGAAATTTTTAGAATACCATCAATTGGAGGAGTACAAGCAGCTCAGGATGCCGTTGCAGACACTTAGAAACACCTTGTTTTATATGGATCAGTAAAACAGCTCAGTCCCGTTGCCTGCGAAGCTGTGTATGGGAATTTGAATTTAATAGTTGAATGCAGTTCCTAGAACACTTATATTTTAGTAAAGCTATTTATGTTTTTTTGAGACAAGCGCTTGCCGATATCATACATTTTTCGTTGATATCATGTTTATTTCTTCATCATGAAGTGACTTGTTTCTTTATAGGTCTTTTTTTAATTAGGATTTAAACATTTATTAAAGTCTACCTTTTTGTAATTTCAGGTTTGAACGATTTCAATATAGCGGATGCTTGTGCGAATGATATTTCAGAGTTAGCTCTTTATAGCTTAACTTTTTACGTTTTTTAAATTTTATTTTATACTTTCGTGGAAGCAACTGTTTCTGCTCAGTGGTCTAACGACGCCTGCATTTTAACCGTCCTCCTCGTGGCCTTTTTTCTTCACCGGCAAAAGTCGCGCAAAACTTTGGCACTCGCAATACATTCATTCGATACACGGTGGAACCTTTTCAAGAGTTTCCAACAGTCCCACAGCCTTCAACTTCTGCGATTCTCTATTTATGTGCCTGTGGTGATGAAACTCATTTTGAATTACCCGCCCCCACCCAAACTAACCGTAATGGAAACGCTGACATTAAATATTAACTACTAAATAATTGCATACCTTATTGCTGAGTTATGCTTGGCTCCTTTACGAACTCAACCATTGAAATAAAGCCAGTTAGTTCATGAAATGAAAGACTGCTCAGTAAAAGTATGGCGTCATTATAATTTAAGATGTGTTCCCTTAAAAGCATCAAACGTATTTAAAATGCCTTGGTTGTTCTAGGGTATTCTGTATCTCGACACTAAAACGACGTTAAGCGGAATAATAAAAAGCGCAACTGCGGCCACGGAGCGGTCGACACCTAAACCCTACGAACCAGCGAGCGTTAAATAATATGCCGCACAAAAAAATAATTAACAAACGAGCTCTGTAAGAACTTCCTTTAGCGTTTAAGCAGGCGACGGTGGCGGAAACCTAACGACCAGATAAAATATTTTCATAACAGTAATAAGTATCATTATTATAATAATAACAACAACACCACCGCGACTCATCTCGGCGTAAATTGCAGTGCATCAGTGTTGCTAGAAGCGATACGCTTATTAAAATAAGTGTAATTTGGAAAAACTGGCGAAGAAGGGCTTCAAAGGTATTGGATTCAACGGAATTCAACGGAACAAATGGTCAAGTCAGAAGTAAATGACGCACTAAAGTAAGTATAGACAGTATACTGTAGATTATCTTCAGCGATTGACAATGTTTCCGTCAGGCTTCGCTGTGGACTTCAGCAGCTTTTTGTAACCAAGCCGAGGAAAGCGTTCAAGGATTCTGGAAAATTACAACAAATCGTTATTACTCCAAAACAATCTAGAGTTGTACAAAACGGGCAACTCTCTCCTCAGTCATATGTCATCGATATATATGTGGTGCCGAAAAACACATGTATATGCTTCAATAGGCGTAATTTATTCTTTTGACGTATCTAGCAACTGAGTCATTGACGAGGGGTAAACGAAAAATCAAATGCGAACTATCGAGAAGGACTGAACGGCGGAGAAAAGCACCCTCACGCAGCAGTCGACGATTGTTCAGCTTGCACAGGGTCAAGGGGGATAGGGGCAAGTGCCGGCAGCGAACGATGGGAGTACGAGAAGGGCACGCGTTCGTTAAAGTGTTTTCTTAGGATGATAATGTTATTCTCTAATGGATCACCGCAGCCCAGCTGGGCCCCATCGCTTCCATTAAAACCCAAACTTCCGATGCTGTTTACCCGGTGTGCTTTTGTTGTTTCGGGCTATATGGTCGGCGGCGACGTCTGTGCATCAATTCGCACTTAGCTCTTGGAGCAGCTATCACTTCTCTTTGCTGGGCTTCGCGTGCTCATCGCTTTCTGAAAAACAATGCCAATCTGAGGGCTATGAAGCTCCACTGGGCTCTTCACTTTGTCCTATGAAGATCAGGCAAACAGAAGCGGTTATTTGTTCACATGATTAGCATCGGATTATTTAATTTACATGTATATTTTTTTAGCGCAGCTGAATCAGCGCTGGAATATCGGTAGCAATCCGTTGTTGACGAATACTCGAAACGCAGTAGACATGAATTATTTTATTGTTTGTACTATTGATTTGATCCATGTATAAGGAAACAGACATTATTCCGGTTTAGATATAAATTGACCTATTAATATTACGACCGTTGCCTTTCTGTTTTGCCAAAAGAAAAACACTGACATCCCCGTCATAACAATGTGTTCGCCAGCTTGAACTTGAACAGTTCATGCTCTACACTCACTCACAGAAACGTTTCTGTTATTCAAAGCTGTTCTTATTTCGCTACCCCCATATTTTACAGTTAACCATAATGCGAATTATGATTACCAGCGACGTCTCTTAGGTACGACCTTGATATATTGGATAGAAAGATGGCGTCCAGAATGTATGCAGAATATGTCCATTGTCGTAACGTAAAAGATGTTATATCTGACGAGTGTTATCTTAGAAATATCAAATTGTACAAAATATCCTAAGCTAATATTCCTAGAATAGACAAATCGTAATAAGCTTTAATGAGTAACGTAAGTATAACCATAGTTAGCTCATGTGGCTCTTCAACATGTACTAAACTAAAGAACAACATTATAAAGTCTACAGTTATATGTCTATATAATATATGTCCGTTCCAGTGTTGGCAGGCCATACTGGCTATGACTAGCGGCGTTATCTTGGCCAGGTAGTCCTTGAAGCTTGTAGTTCGAATTCTTCCAGCAATTGATACCCACTTAGATTAGTGGGCATATAAATCTTAGTAATCTAAAAGTCTTCCAAATGATTAGAAGCAGGTCACATGCATTCTGTTAAGGAAACATACATGAATATTTTTCTATTGTTTGTCAAATTTACCAATAGACTAGCCCTTATTGCATTGATGTTATGTCGCAAAAAGAACATGGCTAACTTTCACATCCGTATCTAGCAAGCGAGTATCAACAAAGCCTACCTTTCTCTTGGACCTTCGAAGTCAGTGTCCAGCTCAGGAATGTCGAGGGTATTTTGCCGATATGTCCACTTTTCCAAGCAGCTATCTGACATCCGATTGTTTCCCCAAAGCTTTTCCCCTATAGCCCACGTTCCTACAGTACACCCTTTTTCTCTGCTATTTCTCTTAATGGCGAACCTTCGTATACCCCATGAAGGGATGAAGCTCTTATCTCCTAACGCCTCAACCTAACACTGTTCCTTTGTCTCTTATAAAAAGCTCTGCACAACTACTTCTGCTGATGCTATGCAGTAAACAGCAGCAAAGCAGTGTAGGAAAATAATAAACCCAACCACTGTCAGCTTATCTTCTCCATTCCTCTTTAGTACTTAGTGTGTGTGTATCGGAGTGTTTTGGTGTGCTTGTATCTTTGTGAGATTTCCACTATCTGGAACTAGTCGCTACGCTCTCTGACCGATACGCGTAATGCAGGTTAACACCAGCTTCGGCCGTTGCCGACAAACATGAATCAATAGCAAAACAAAGGATGAGTATCTGGTGACTATGGGCGTCTGCACACGGGCACGCCGGTTGTAACGATACTTATAGACAACCTTATGATCTATTACTTCCTACACAACGCCTATGCATAGTAACCTCACCGTACCAGGGCCCGACAGCGTCTTCGAAAAAAACAGACCATTTGATAGTATAAAATTATTTCCAAGTAAACGCTCGCAAATAGACACATGAGAGAGGAGACGACCGCCGCACCGTTCGCGAACCACAAGTGACTCTGGAGTTGAGCTTTAAGCTTTCCGCCGTAGAGGGAGGTGGTGTAGATATATATATCAACGGTGCGTGAAACGGAAAAAAAGTTTGGAATACGAGAAGCGTAGAGAAGTTTGGCCAAGTTCAAGCTAGGATGCGCAGCAGCTATGGAGTCCGTTGGCCGTCTGTCTTGCTTCGTCTTTATCGCTTTCTTCAGTGTGCCTTTTTTTTCGCTCTCTATATTCATTAGCCCTTCGCTTTAATGCGGGCCTCACTGTTTTTTCGCAGTTACCTCGCTAGAAAAGATGAATGAACATACGCTACTAGAAGCGAATGAATAGTACGTCTAAGACCGAAGCTAGGAAAAGGGATCTAGACGATAAATGAGATGGTTAGTGGTCCTCTGATGAATGAGAAATTCTGAAAAGGAGGTACGTTGGCTTGCTCATTCTGTCCCATAGTTCAACGTGCTGCTACCCATCTCCCTTGGATCGCTTCCAGGTGGAAAAAAAAAAGCGTAAAGAACGAATTTTTCGTTTGGACAATCGGCCAAAAGCCAACGGCCTGATCATCGTCGGGACAGATGAGTGACGAAGCATATGAGCGGGCGCGTCTGTGGGAGATGTGGAAGTGACAGAGTCAACGAAAAGAAATATGCGCTATAGCTTCCCTTTTGGGCCACTGCTGCTAGGATCTATATGGATAAGGTAGACAAAAAACTGTATAACGACAACTTCAGAATAGTAGTTTCCATCACAGAAACCAAAACGATAAAAATTGTACATTTTGTATTGTATATTGTATTTATAGAAAGACACACTATCGAAGGCTTAGGTAACCCTTCGGTTGTTAAGCAGTGCATAAATACCATGTCCTGATTGCAAGTATGTCACATTTGCTGACTATGCGGGATGACTACTATACGATCAATTAAAGAACAGGTCAGATTGGTTTAGTACCTAAGCGAACGTGCCTTTACAGGATATGCGCACCCAAAAAATAGGCTGGCCCTGGAATTAAATGCTGGAACGCCACCGTTACCGACCGTATGTTAACTATATTTCATTGTTCATGTCTACCTAATCTATTTTCTAGCCAATTTTATGGTACTTCGTCAAAGCGAACGATTATGCGTCGCTTCGTTCTCACTGAATCGGGAGCTGCTGCGATAGCTAACGCCAGATACCTGTTCGATGGATATTGTATTTACATATTTATTTACTCTTCCAACGAGTTTCTAAGGTTCTCTCGCTTATCGAATATATACATATATTAACTATTTTTTATTTAACTAGACCTTGTTGGACTATTTGAATGTTTTGCGCAATGCCGCTGCTTGATAATTCGCCTGAATACGACACAGCAGTCGAACGAAAAGGAACGAGACAATCATATGCATTTCACTGTGGATGTGTGTGTTGTTTTTTGTGAGCCGTTTTAAATGATACCTGGTTCTTGTTGGATGTGAGTAAAAATAACGTTTTATATGACTAATGTTGCTGGTACCCCTAGCGGTGTAAGGAATTTTATATTGTGGTCTATAGATGTTCTGGATTATTTTTGTTGAGCGTACCGTATTCCCCGCCTATCTATTATCCGGGTAGTTAATGTCAGTGTGATAAATAATTTAGATATTTGATAATGTTAGGCGAGGCTTTATGGGAGAGTTTGAGAAGGCTCTTATAGGCGCTGACACGGACTCGTTCATTATGAAGCCCCTTTGGGAGCATTTACAACAACGTGCGTAGTATCTTGTACGAGGTAGATGGTTTGGACCGTTGTAGGCGTTATTTGCGATATTCACGAAGTAGACCCCTGTTTGTTGCCGGACACCCATTGAATATACTCATCTAACAGCAAATAACGTATTATGTTATTGAGCTAATATAAATGTGGGTCCATTTTAAGTTTTGAAAGTTAACCAGTTCAGAGTGCTAGTTAAACGAACAGTAACGAAAACTTATGCTTCTTAGCAGAAGTTGAATGTGAATAGTAGTCTTGAACCGTGTGATTAAACGAAATTATCATTTTATGCTGTGTTTCTACTGTACAGAACAGATTGGCAAACGGTTACCTTAATGGAAGAGCGAGGATTCCGTCGACAGTTTCTCTGGTGCTTCGTATTTTTAATGAATAGCCACGAACGCATAGCTTAAACTTCTCGTCAGAGCTCTACAATCGCTAATTGACACCAACAAAAGCCAATGAGATAGAAATAGCTAGGTGCGTTTAACTAAATACCCTATTACGCTCCTAACATCAAATGCTTAGAAAACTTACGATAGCACTGCTTTTCTAAATGTTCTTTAATATAATATATGCTTTTTAGATACTATTTAACGAGACAGTAAACGAAAGGAGAAGAGCATGCGTTTCGCTGCATGTGATGCAGACGAACTTTCAAACTAAACAAACCCAAGGCAAGTCAACCGGTAGTCTTGGCAGGGTAAAGCTTTTTGTCACACTTTCTGAGCAATACTGAGCTCTACATCGCATCGACCCACGATCGATCCGTCATTTGCACGCCTTAAGCATAACTAGTTACATGTGCCAATACGGTTTACACCAACTTGTCATGATATCAGAAATATTGGCTGTAAATGTATATCTATTTCGTTGAGCACTGCTCTGTACTAGTAGGTGGAATAATGAGAATACGCAAATCGGATACGTTACCATAACAGTACGTACTTGGGCTAAATCGCCGGCCACATCGTGGAAGCCGTTACGCCACGTAGCTCAGGACCCTCTAGCAGCCGTACGGGTAGCGGTAGTTGTAGTAGCGGCATGATAGTAAAATACAACGGTAACGTGTTTGATTGCAGACCTTACGGATAGTGTGAGGCAGATGCTAAGTACTGACACAATGTTTGATGCAATGCTTTGTGGCGATTTCGGACGTAAGATTCGAGACTATAGCATAATAAACACATTTACATATATAAATACAAGGATTTTTTCGTGTCTACGTCTCGGACGTCCACATCTATGTCTACCGAAAAAAAATGGCTTTGCAGCGTCAATTTTGTGTTCCGCCAACAACGCAACTAAAAACCCAGAAAAACCTACTCACACGAGACAAGTTCGACTCCGAACTCCCTTGCACCCTTCTAAACCACACAACTAAGCTTTACCACAGTTATGATAAATATGACGTCTTACTACGCTGTGGTAGTCGGGGCGTTCGTAATGGGGATGGTGGCAATGGTGGTGTGCCCCCGTCTAAGTACAACGCTCCTCGCCTCCTTCGCGTTCTCTCGCCATCTGGTTTTCATACTTTCATTTGGATTATTCTGCCTCCGTACTCTTCTGGCTGATCCGTCGCTAGGATAGTCAATTTTATTCTACCGTTCAGTAGTCGGTGAATGTAGGACACGTAGTTGCCATTAGGCAACCAGTGAGGCGTCGATTCCGCCTCGCTAGACCAGTCAGTGTCTAGTCAGCTATTGAATGATCCTAGGAAATGAATCAGGATATTTTCAGTTGTTACTGGTTTTGATGGCTGCGCGCAAGGCGTAAGACATGGTGGCAGCAACGTCGAAAGCGTCTCACCAAGACAAAATTGGGAATAGATTGAGACGGCTGAGACGTTATCATCATAACGTTGGCTTTCTCAGTCCCGTCTCTATTGAGACTATGACTTTGCTAGCGAAGGTCAAACCATACGGTATTACTACTCGCGATAATAATTACTTTCGCTTGAAACCCTCGTTTAATGTGAAGGCTTAAGTTGCAGTATACGTTAGTATCTATTGAAGGGATACACAGACCCTTCAACTTTTTTATGCTTGTTATACAGAATTCACTAATTTCCTCTAAGGAAGCATTAAGAAGCTTTTAATTGGAAAAATGATCTCCATTAAGAATTATATGACGCTGAGGTATAATCTTTTTTCAACTGTTTTCAATAGAGACACTATACATGTTACGGGTAAAGCCTGATCCTACCGTTTCTATCATTCTGATCGCTTTTTTTTACCACAATCATCCCACTTCATCATTACAAGCCGTAAACAAATTAACTTAAAGGTAAGATTTTTCATTGCAATTTTGTGTGCTTTATACCAAGAACGTCTTTTCCTTCCTTCCTTCCTTCCTTCCTTCCTACGTGCGTTTCTTCCTTTAGCAGCGGTAAAGCTATTTAGTGTTATTTGGTTAGTACTTGACTATGTCTACCACAACGCAAACAAAACAAAAGGAATTGCTCTCGTCTTTATAATCTTAACCCGAACTCTTAACGGGCTCCAGTTTGTCTCAACCGATGAAGCGTAGAAGGGAATGCGATATAATGAAAATACTTCGAAAAACAATAATGGGAGCGACTTGTGTGGATAATAAAGGATCGCGAATAAAGTGTTTGTAGTCCTTTGAGTGTTCTAAGTGTTGCAAATTTTATGTTCAGTACAGCTGTCAGACATTGCATCCGACGGCTGACTGGCAGCACGAAACAAAGTCTGCGTCCGGATCTGGACCTTTCAGCTTTAGCAAACAAGTACGCTAACTTCTACGCCGTCCAGGGAACCCTTTGAGTGCACTAAGCGGTGTTTTTGCCTTCTCCAACACGTAGTCTTCAAGCAACATTGTACCAATGGATAGTGGGTTGAGCGCATCATAAATTCAAAACTTATCTTTCAATAATTTCTACCATCCGATCCCCACGTACAGTTCGCTACGTTAATCATCGGTAGTTCTCATTACGCAGAATGAAACACCTATTTTTTGCATTGCACATAGATAAATATCATAAAATGGACGCTAGGTAAAATCTCGCGTGTTATTAACGTCAGAGTAAGACCTTATATTCAGACGACCGGCAAGGGACGCACGGCAATAACCTGGTACCTAATAGTGACAGACATGACTCGGATCATTCAAACGTAGATGGTAGCCTAAGGCTCCGGACCAAACGTATGGCAACATAACCATCTTCTACGATGTGTAGCCGGCCTAAGAGCAACCATACCAGTCTCTATGGCAGATTCGCTGTGATTATTTTCGGGCCTTATTGGCGTTTATCACTTCATTGATCCATTTTCCAGTAGCGTGTATCTGCGGAGCTATCCAGATACGCTTTTACAATGTAGATATATTTACAGGTTTTCTATTGAGCAAAATATTCTTTGTTGCTATCGCTGTTACAATCTGGTTACCTTCACAGATTTGTCTATAGGTTATCAACAAGCGAGTCAGAACTATAGCAGCTATACCTGCCCGTGACGCTTACTGGATTAGTTCTTTTTGATCATGTCGGAAGATGTTTTAACTGCAGATTAACATAGCTAACTATAGTTTCCCTATACTGTAAGCTCCATTCAAGCTTCCATATTAAAGGAAATTAAAAATAGAGGCGATAGGGACAATTTTGTAGGTTTGCCCCCCGGCCTCTTGTTTATCAATTGCTCAATTCGAACAAATAGTGTAAGTAAAATAATATCTAGCAGCATCTTAGTAATAATTATCAATCCAATCTGAATCATGTCGCCTAGCTTGTTGTCTCCTTTGCCAAATGTTTAGTATCCTCCGAATATGGCAAATATAATATAACTCATTGTTGAAATAATATGATCTTGCGAAACGCCTATTATCGTTTATATACATA
>NW_019211456.1:46602008-46716616 GCF_002443255.2 Varroa destructor
AAATGTTGTGTATATTATGTACATACAAAGATACCTTACAAAAACTGAAAAAAATCCTGTTGCGTTTCTACAGGATGGCCTTAGTTAGTCAAGCGTACGATCTTTTAAACATAATTTTATTCATAATAGATGGCAATCAGCTCCCATACAAAAAAAAACTCGCCGAGAGCAAGTTGATTCCGTCGATTGTCATCATTCAAAAATATCACTAAAATTATAGACATTATAAAAATTTAATAATTATTAGCAGGATCGTTTTCAGCAATAAATTGCATCAAACACGGTAACTTACATAGATACCACTAAATAAGTTTAGTCACTACAAATAACACAGTCTCAACCGTGTATATTTTATGATGTATTTGAATTATATTAAATTAATGATTTCATCTTATAACAAGTCGGTAAATTTCATATTTATGGCGAAGTACGAAGCATGGTATTTAATTGGTGAATAAAGAATCCCTTTATTAGCTTTATTTAGCTATTATGCCCGAGAAACATGCAGCTTGGGCCCTAATGATGTCGCTGGTTGTAAAAACTATCAAAATATACAGAGACTTTTTTGCAAGAAAACTTTTTACTTCCCAAAGAGTAATTGCACGTCACTTTTTTGATTACTCTGTAGAAAATAGTAAAATTAAACTGTCCTTCAATGCTGTTCTGTTATATTTGAAATACTCAACATGCGTTATGTCATACCTATTGCGCCTGATTATGTGTTGGTCGTAGTACCTGTGTGTTTATATATAGAAGCATTAGCGCTTAATGGCAACGCAAAATAGTGTTGTTTAACAGGTTAGCTTGATGGGTAAAAAAATTAGTTTTGAACTTTTTGGGCTCAAGTTACTGTCTCACTAGGCTGTCATAAAAAATATGCATAAGAACAGAAAGTCTGCCGACAATCACAGTACCTGTCACGTTTCGAAAAGAGGGCAGTGAAGTGTTGACTATGCGCGAGAAAAACGGACAGTGTGAGAATAGACACTAGGATGGGGGCAGGTGGGCCTTGTCGTCAAAACCACAGCTGACATCACAGTCATCATTCTTGATCTAGCCACAGGCGGATTTCAATGAATGACCTTTATGCCAGTTCCGCCTTTGCCTTTCACCTGCCCTGCGTGGGGTTCTTCTAACTTGCCTTCCGAATGCAAAGCCGAGGGGAGGGGGGCAAACTTGGAAATAATGAATGGGTAACGAATAAATTATATGAAGAGCAGAGCAAAGGGGAGTAGCGTCGGGGGTACCAGAGATTTCCTTGATGTTTCGGTTTACCGCAAAGCAACGGCAACGTTGACACGGATAGGGAGACGCCTTAGTTTTAGCGACCTCACTGGGCCACTGCAAAGCTTCACTTATTTGCCCTTCCTGACATTTGCTTCATCCCGTGTACGAATTCCTAAGACGGCCCTGTACTTTCTTGAATCATCACCGATTTGAGCTGCTGCTGGTGAAGATCACTTTCATCGTTCCCCAGTGCATGCACAGGGGATTTAGATAAGGGTCGCCTATAAGCCTCTGCCTGTTCCTTGGGCTGTTCATCGTCAACGATTGTTAACGTTTGTTCATTCGCCTGTCAGTCCATCTCTATATTGTCTGCTGACACGTAAGAGTGTCTGCGTTCACATGCATGTGGCTTTGTATCTTTTGGTTCGTTACTGTCTTGGACCTACCGCACAGTCGACCCGATACGTCGCATCATGTAATTCCATCTTGCCGCATTTTATCTTGAACGGGACCTGCCGGCTACACGCGACCGACGTTCCTTACCCGTTAAGAAGCATACTAATGAAATGTGTCGCTGTGTAGTGCCTCGTGCAGTGCGTGCCATGCATGACGTGACTAAATAATGAAGGCAGTAATCGATTGGCTGATGGTAGTGCTAGCGTGATTTAACGTGCTACTGTCCGTCTCCGCACCTACGCATCTGTCCATCCGGATAAGAGCCAGCGTATGAGTGCGTTGCTACAGTGTAAAAGGAAAAGCTCGCTTTTCCTATTTCGAACTACCAGACCTCGTTGAGCCAGTGTGCTTGACTTCATAGTCATTAATTGCCCAACCGTGGCGTCCATCAATAAATAACTCCCCTTAAGATATTCGTAGCTCTTCGTTACACGCTTTCCCTTCAACCCTGCAGATTGAGACGATTTTGAACTGAGACGGTTGCGCTGAGTCAAACTGCCTATCTACCGAGTAAAATTGATATATTTCTCCGACCCGTAAAGTGAGAGAGGGATGGCAATACAAAAATAATATGTAAAAATTTAATTTGCTTCATGACAGCCCGGCAATTAATTATTTTCACGACGCCTTCTGTCTGTTGTGGCTACCGTGAGAAATCAATGATATATATATCTTTAAGGAAGTAACAGAGTTTAGCGCGTCAGGCAAAGCAGCGGCTCTAATAGAAGCCGAGCGGCCAGCTGCCAATGGTGTACTCCCTGATATACAGTCAGTTATTACGTTGGATTTAGCCAAGGCTGACAAGATCATTGCGACGAGACAACGGTGTCTTGCTTTTGGCTTAGTTGCCACACGCTGTTCTATTCTGCGCTGTTTCTTACGATTTTAATATATAATATATATATATATATATATATATATATATATATATATATATATATAAGTATAAAGTTCAAATATAGGGCAATATCATTTGCGGTATTTATATAGCAGTGTAAAAATATCTATCTGGGTTATACTTCAATAGCGGTTGCAACACGGCAGACCAGATCACAAGTTTTTAACCTTACTAATGGCCCAAATGTATAGGCTCTTTGAGGACGCATATGTTTTTGTTAAATGATGCATTACTCGGCCTACACAGTTTTCGTACCCAGCATTATTTTTATTTCTGGCAACACCGTGTCGCTCGCAATTAGGAAAAAAGTCCAAATCGAAGTACATTGTTGTAATGCCAGCTGGCTCAGTCAGTTGAGTTGCAGAAAAATTAATGACACCCGCGATTGCTACCATGAGGAGCTATCAGCTGCTGAAAGATAGGGTTTTGCTGGCTTGTGTGAGAAACAAAAAAAAAAGTCAAACAAAAATCGCTCTTAAACTCGATGTCCAATAATGTTCTCTGAGCGCCTTCTTTCACACTGGGAGACAAATGGCCTAACGGGGAGGCAACGAACTTCCTTTCCCGGTGGCCTTCGCCGCAATCCTCTCGGCGCTATCCCTCCACTAGCGTTGTACAACTAGGCTCACTGACCAGAACAGAACAATGAAGGCGACTGTATTACAAGGATATCACATAGCCACCCGCCACCCACTTTTCTCATCCGTATTTGCTCCCCATTATCTTCCATCCTTCTCCTCTTCCCCAATTTAACTTGGAGAAGGACACAGAATAGGACTGACGGCTTTAGCACCAGCAGCGGAAGGCGGATAGAATGAAACGAACGAAAAAAAAGGACGCCGTTTTTCCCTTATTCGTCTAAACGAAGGTGACCCATAGTAGAATGTCGGATTCTTGTGAGCTCTTGTTGTAACTCTCTACTATACTGGTCTAACTAAGAAACTTTCTAACGGTCGGACCCGTATCACATTGTGTTAACTCATCTGGCTGTAAATGAATTAAACTTAGTTCTTCAATACACCTGAAGTATGTCTCTCAATGATACTGGGCACAGACACCTATCGTGGCATGCAGCATTAGTAGTCACATTGATCAAATTATCAAGAAGCATTGAATCGAAACGTGGAAGTCTTCGTTAGCTATTAAATAAAGCCTGCACTACTTAAGTGAAGTCAATCCATGTATGTTGCTCGTGACATTTAAATCCTGCCTAAGGACGGATGAATAGGTAATCCGGTGGAGGCTAGATCGAATAGAACTAGAGGAATGGCACACATATACGAGCTCTATCATAAGTACCTGTTTCTTAATCTCTGTCACGCGATATTGCCACGTATAATATGTCACACTTGTCCAGTACACACAAGGTTCTGGCCTTTCAGTAGCATCTGAAACAGCCGTTATCAGTTGCGTATGATTTGTACCCATAAATGAATACATTCAGCGCATACGACTGGCTTCTTCTATCCGGATAGGTATTTTCTATACTATATATGCGTATGCCCAGCTCCCACAGTCACTTCCAATGTCAGCCTTTGAATTGCGCGACAATCCGCGCTAATCAATACGGGCGTTGACTCAAAATTACACACGTTACATCAACTTCTTATATAACGGAAATTTTAATTCTAGCAGATTTTTTTTCTCTAAAAAGTACACAATATATATATATATATCTATCAGCCTTTCTACAAAAAGCTCATATTCAACTCATATAATACAGAGAAGCCGACCTAAGCAAACATGTCTTCCGATCCGCATTTTGATTGTTTAATTTAATGTTTGGAGTACTCGAAACACTGAAAACGCGTTTAGGTTGGTCGAAATTTCATAGTAGAACTATCATGTCTGCAGCCGTTCATATAACAGTTTCCCCTTGAAGATTATTCGTTCCCCGCATTGCCTTATTGCATTTAAGCTACCTGGCTGTCTTTGCAACGCAGCCTTTAATTACGGTATTATAAAATTTCAATCAAGATCATCTTTCATAGCCTGTTTATCGAAAAGCGGTAGTCAATTAAGTTAAACCGAACGCATGCTTGTTGATTGGATTATTGATAGCTTTTTTTCACTAAATGTCAACGGCTACACGACAGGTTTCTTCGGACGGCTCATCCCGTACATGGCTTCCCTTCCATCTCGTAACGGTTTTGAAAAACAACGATAGCCACCGAAAGTAAGCTACGTAATACGATGCATTTATACTATACTTAATAGTACTCTTCATCTATACATTGTAAACAGTCTATATATGTGACCCCAAACAGTGCACCTATTGACAAGCAATAAACATCAGTCGAAGCTTTGCGGAAACAGAGATACGACTGGGCGTATCGGATGTACTACAAGAGTTACTTACTTTATAATAACTGAAACAAAAATGACCAGCGGCACTCTCTCCCTATTTGCAGAGTACCTATATAGAGCAGGAAGATATGGATCTAACCGTCACCTGGTTTCGTAAACGCTTCTAACTTAGGGCAAAATATTCGAGGCAAGTTATTGGGCAAATTTCGAAAAAAAAAAATCGTATTGTTTGATTTCTCCTAGAGCATGATATGCTGTCTTATACTTAGCGTAACTGTATGTTATTTATTCTTTTACGTTTCATCTAGAATACAAGCGACATGACATAATCTCTGTTTGTTAGGCACTGATAGAGAGACTCTATATATATATGTGTATATATATATATATATACACATATATATATATATACACATATATATATATACACATATATACAATAACCTAGAGAAGCTTTTTTGCTTTGCACACGCACGTACTGAATGTGCTTAGGCAATACGTCTACACCGTAATAAAGCCTGAATACTTTTCCTTAAGATGAAAGCGGTTCGTTATTTGTTCCGATTCATTTTGCCTTCTGATTATGGCGTTATGTGAGCCTTGTCTTTATTGTGACAAGATGCATGGTTTCGTACAATTTACTTTGCCTATGATTTAGCGGAACGATAAATCAGCCTCATTTCAGCCATTGCCCCAACTCCCATTGCAACTGCCGTGTGGTGGAGTGAGCCTCGGACCAGCTCTCAGTGAACCACACACTATCAGTCATTTTATGTACAGTTTAATTTTCGCTCGCTCGTTTTTTATCGAGATCTTTTTTATCAAGGGTTTACATTTAAATACGACATCGACGTATCAGTAATCCGTTGTATTGTATATACCATTACAAAAGTGAACACATCACGCGTATTGAAGTAAGCATATAGCCTCTCAAGGCCGGCCTACAGTCAAAGGGTTAAGCGGACGCAAACTCTGTTTATCATTGTTCTTCGAACAAACTTCGTATCTGGACGTTTGGCTGACTGAAGTGCATGTTATTGTATCACATGAGCGTATCGACGAAGTGCTTCATGCAGAATTTTCCGCGTTATATATAGGTTTCACGATGTGTAGATTTAAATGTAAAAAAAAACCTATTTATTTTAATGCCAATCACTAGCATGTACAATGGTTGCACGTGAGCAGACTTCAATGACGATCAGAAGTCTGAATGGGTCTAATTATATTTTATGTCAATATTTACCCGATCAATTTTGGGTCGACTTGATCACAACTGTCCTGAACGTAAAGTGTTAGTTGCTACAGGATTTAACGATATTTTTACAGTTTGTCATCTGATCTAACCTTTGATGGGTGCTACTCGACACCCTCTTCGCGAACGTGGTTTCCTAAATGATTTGCCTTTGTTTACGCACTGTGTAAAACAATTGACAAGAGTCAATTACACAGGTTGAGCTATTCAGTATTCTGCGTAAGTGTACCTAGTATGGGTTTTTGCCTATTTGCAGGCTTAGGTCCATACGGAGGCTAAGCAATGCGAGTCACGCTACCGCTGTCTGTGCATTCATTTAAAGAAAATTCAGTAGATGCTTGTCGCGGTGAAGCTCATAAAAAATGGGAGCCTACACAAAGGCGATATCGATCGTTCATACAGGGCTGTTATTTAACCTTTGCACCTATGGCTTACATATGGATTACATAATTATATAATCCACGTCAGCAGAGCTACAGATAGGATAGCAAATGACGGACACGTTCTTGCGTTGAAGCTGTTGCCTACAACGCGATGAATAGAATAAGATTAGATTTAATAGAAATACTATTTAATCGAAACGTTGTTATACAATATCTATACAATTAACATGCTCAGCTTTGATCTTGATGATTAACGAAATAACAGCCATGCGTTCATCACACGAGCCATAGCTTCCCCATAGACGTTTGAATAGAGTCCATACATAGAAGCATTGATAAAGCCTCATTTACTTGCCACCTATGCGAGCTTCTATGTAGAACCAAGAATAGCTCGAGGAAGGATAGAAAAATACATGCGCTCTTGCATATTTCGTGTTTGACTTTTGCAGATGCCGATTTTTCGTCAACTCCTATGACGCTTGAAACGTCTTAGGTATAAATGACGTTTGTCAGTCATTTTATCTTTCAAACGGTCCTTAGTAATATGAACAGATGCAAAAACAAGTGGCGCAATTGTAATAAAGTACCGAATTAGTGTGCCGATATGATGGCTGTAACAGATTAAATCAACTTTCGGTCTATGTGCAACATCGACTCTTGACAGATCCAAATCCCAAACTCTTGGTGCTTATAACACATACAGCATCTATCAGATAGCAGCGAAGGGCCGACAGCGGACCATTTCGCTTATTTGCCAATGGCTTTGCTTTTTTTGTTTTTGCCCGTTTCTAAACGTGTGTGTGCCAAAGTAAAATATGGAAATTGACTAGATAATCTGCTCATTGTTGTCGCCAAACAGCACGATGGACTATCGTACTAATTGTAAATTAGTCGTAGAAGCTACTTAGTAAATAAATATCAGATATAATTATGCTTCGAATTTCCTTTAGCTTCGTATATACTAGTGACTACTAGCCGAACAATGTAAGCTCTAAAGAAGTTGCGGCGATATCAATGACGCCGTGTTGAAGATTTCAATCTTCGACACGGTAACATTGCATGCCCCTGTGCTCATTTCCTTTAACCTTTGCCAGGTATAATTCGCTGTTAGCCGACACGGCATTGCACGGGAGTTTACCATCATTAACGTGAAGCCCTTTCCTGGCTTGTCGCCTAGGGATAATTTTTGCACAACTCTTACTCCCGTTAAGCGCCTTCATTTTTAAATACGTTGCGCCGACCTCCGTCGCCTGCCCTTCCTTTACCGCATGCCTAGGTATGTCTGGCAAAAAAAGAGCTCCCTTCGGCGCAGCCTGGCCTACCCCGAGAGACGGACAGAGTTTTTCTTGGTAAAAACGTTAACTCTAACGTCTCATATAGCCGTAAGACGTTTCTTGGTTGTTAAGTGGAAGCAGGAAGGGAACCTGCAGAACGCGGACACATAGTCCGGTTGCCTCTAGTTCCAATTTTAGGCCGACGATGACATTCTATAGGGAAAGAAAAATCCCTCTGCAGCCAGCTGCCTGAATACTTTTTCCCAACCGTCTCCATTTGCTTGGCTGTTTTGTGCATTAGGCTGCCATCACGGATGCCCCCGGCGTACGGTGCTCGCCATCCGTGCTGTAAAGCAATGGCATAAAATCGCAATAGGTTTAGCACTATCAGTAGTAAATCTGCGGCTTTGTTATGGCAAATAGTTCGGCCGGGCCAGAAAAAGGGGTGAAGATAGATAGAGAAAAAAAAAAAAGAAGGAAGCTCGAGGAGAACGAGCTTCTAGACAGACAATGCAAAGTACTGTACAAGATATATTGCAGATGGAATGGAAGGCAATGTGAAAGCTATTAGAACGTTAATGGGAGTGAAAAACAGGAAATGTGGAAGATATAACATGGATAGATTCAAGCATAGAGTAAAAAGGTAAGCTTTTCGAAGTGAGGCTCAAATGCAAAAAGGTCAAGTCAAAATATATCAAGTCGTTCGAGTTTTCTGAGTATTCGTGAATATACGTTACATAGATAGAATTAAAGAAATAACAGCAATATATGGCTTCGATGTACGCCGAAAGAATATGGAAAATAGTCGAATAGCTATAAGGCTTAAGCAATAAAAAAGAAAAAAGAATAAGCGAAGAATTTTTCCTCGGTGAAACCTTTAGGATGGTCTTCATTAAGCTCGTTCATGTAAAACTGAAAAAAATCCATACGTCTTGTGAATAGTCAACCTACAAGTAGGACAAAATGGTTTCCTAATAGGGATTGTTGCTAGTATCAAACGAGCTCGTTTGTTGAATACTGATGCAGGAAGAATCCCGTATATTTGCATTCGGCCGGTGAATATTTCTAGCCAAGCAACCTGATACAGTTTATTGCAGTGGACTGTCACTATTTGAGCAAGCGTCTATACGGATTGAGCTTACGGATTGTTTCGTATAGCTTTTTCAGGCAAAAATTCCGCTGTACCCCATATGACCCACCAGGCGAATACTATCAACAAAAAACTTACTCAGTGAGTTACAGTAAAACACAGCGTAATGAAATCGTAACCAGGGACATTCATCCTATAATGTGTACGAGCTATTTAAGTTTATGTTAGCCCAATTGCCACAAGTTTCTCAATTGAGTGCTAATTGTAACATGAACTTCACAGCCAATGCAGAAACGTGTCGTTGGTATTCAGCTCGAATCATGCTCGAACAGCATGGTATTTTCTAAATGTGTTTACTTTATAGTTAGAAAGGATCGGCTTAATGTGCTACTCGCTGAATTTAAGATTATGATTTATACTCTGTACGCTAATTAGACAGCGGTCCTTTGGACGAACGTTGTACTCTGCCTTACAGATAGGCTACTGGCGCTTAGAAGGACAGGCAATCAATTTCAAATGTGTCAAGCCCCATCTTTCACTTTCCAGAGTCGAATCTGAGTGGTGCGATCGAAACACAATTGACAAAGAAGACGCAAGGATAAGTGAATACTGTAGGGGCAGTGTGAAGGTCAGAGCGGGAGCATACTTCAATCGTATGGACGTCTTCCGCGTGTCTTGGGTTGTCCGAACACTCACCCGGACCATACATGAAGTTGTCGAAAGACGGAACAATGCGATATGCTGCATTTGCTATGCCGCGACCACTGGCCTTGCTACCGTAGCAGCTGTTGGCTCCGCTACCGTGAGCGGCTTCGATCGCAAGCAGCTGACAGGCGCCCGGCTGCGCGCCTTGGCATTGGAAACGAGACGCAAACTGGCGGCAGCGTGTCCCGCATAACTCGGCTTATACTATGCACCGCGCCTGTACGACGTGTGGGAGGGGCTAAAACAGTACAGGATGACAACTAGATTACACGATGCCCCACCCACTCAGCTAGGCCCGTTCTGACTTGGCTTCGATACCCCGCGGAGCTCTAGCTTCGTTGTTCCACCAAAGGTGACTCCCCGTATCATCGCTGCATTGACTCAATGACCAACTGGTAGCGAGGGCAACTTGTGTTTTATGGATATGATGACAACAAGAGGGGATACGCATCGGTTGCTACGGTGCCTGTATCCTCAGCTACGATCCTCAAATCCGATGACGGACCGTTGGGTTTTCTGTTCTCTCGCGTCGGTTGATGCGAAAGGCGACTGGTGACGGAAGCCTCGTAGAACCTATGCCTGTTACCATATTCGGCATAGGCCTGGTGCTGCTGAAGGATACTTCTTCCTCTTTCTGGCCATCATCGTTGCTCCTTGTAGAAACATATGTATACACGTCAGGCCGAGCATTACACGCTTTGCGAATATCGGAAAACCACTGGACACACAACGGGCAAACTGGACATGACGATGCGGTGATTGGATAGATAAGGGAAGTGATAGCATTGATGCAACTGTCAGCTCAGCTGTACTAACTGCCCATACACATATCCAAGAACACGAGCTCCGGGCGCCACGTAGGCCAAATTATATTGCTGACCACGTACCGCGAACATCACTATTCGGTTACGATCACAAAGCGTTAGTACGGGACAATGATGCAGAGAATAAGGTAGAGATTTGGTCCAATGCCTCTCTTTGCGGAGCTCGTGGGTATCGCAGACGGAATAACGATATGGAAGACTGACTCAACATATTTGGATGTCCATGCGCTATCGGACTCTGTTCAGCCGGTGCAAAAAAAAATCTCAAACAACATTGCGCCGTTGAAATAGATTTGCGGCAGACTGCATTATGTTTATACAAGCTAAACCCATGATGTTACACACCATGATCGTTGTTTTTGTAGGCAGGAACTGTTATGGTATCAGGCCAGTCCGATAGATTAGACTACACATTTTAGAATGGTGACTGAAATGATGAATTCGATCTAACGGACTGGAAACTTTGCGAAATTCGACTGGCAAGAGATACGCTTTTTTTGCTGTTTATGCGGCATTTACATACTCCTATTAGGAGGCGGATTCCCCAGCTAGAAAAGGCCAATCAATATAAGTGTTTCCAGAGCCTGATGGTAGATACGAGGAAAGCAAGAGAGTGAGCGGAAACGGGAGCTGGGTATCCACTATTCTTATCCTATGGTCGTTTTGCGTGCTACACTGGAATACAAAAATAATCAATATTTTATACAATATCTTTTATCAAGAAGAAAAACCAAGACGGCGACATTTTAGGGATAATATTCATAAGTAAGCATCCCAGGTTATTATCGAGAGAATACGCATTTTACATATGATCAATGCGTTAGGAACTGACTCTTAAAACGTAGCGACCTATAGCCGTGGTCAGAAAGGCAACTTCTCAAGAAAACAGAATGGACGAGAGAAAATGTAGTAAGTCAGCCACCCATGGTTAACTTAAGCCTCGTTAACTTTTCGGTGTACAGCCGGTGTACAAGGCTACTCATCAACGCACTGAACCTCTATAAGTGCTCAAATAGGCGGAAAGCATTTCAAATGATATTCTCAAGGACGTCCCCGGCAACAGCGTAAGTGCTTCGAACATGCTCGAGCGTTCTGTAGAACTTTGTTAATGCGCTCTCGTACAGCGCACTTCAAAGCAGGAACGTAGTCTCAATGGTAACGAACTTTTCGCCAAAACATGGTCTAGCGATGCACCGCGAAAGGTTTTAGCCGGAAAGATGTTGGTATATAGCGCTCTTGAAAGCTTTCGCTAAAACAAACCCCGTAAATAAAATAGATTTGTCAACACGATACCCGCCGTCGTGCGCTCTGCATTATAGCCAGTTCGGCCCTTGGGCAAGCGGATGGAAAAAGAACACTATATGCTAAAGAAATATTTTTAAATATGGCTGCCTGTCATCATGTACGCACGTGATAATACCGAGGCAAATAACATATCGTTAAGATCGCTATGTAGAATACGCGCCTATTTTACGAGTAGTTCTGGACACGATACCATAAATTTTAAGTTTGACCTTCTGACTAAATAGTTACCTCCGATTAGGACATCGTCTACGTTTTCGTTCTGATTTCGATATTTCCATGTAATGCCTTCAGCTTCATTGATTACATTTACTATGCTAGACGCTGTGTCACCAGACTATAAAGACCAAAATAAGAACTCCAGCCGTAATATAACGATCTATCCGAATCGGGTCTATACAGCCGGAATAGGACATGTTGTTAAAATGAAATCTGCTGAGGTCAGCGCAGGCAAAATAGATGGACAACTTTTCTTCGCCATTTTCTAAGGGTGCATCTAAACATTTTGCTTACATGATTTAAAAAGCCAAACGCTCAAAATAGCTAATACTTCAAAAAGGTTCAAGGCATTTAAAAAAACTCATTGTTGAAATTGTTATACGACTCAATCAGCACTACGTATGCTCTTTTCAAAACTGCCATTTATTTCTGCATCAAGAACCGGATGGATAACAGCTGGATTTCGATGCCATTTCGATACACTTTGAAGTGTTTCGTTTTCCTCATGATGGTCTTCTTTGAAATTTCAAACGCTGCATGAAAACTGGCGAAAAACGAAGTTCCTGATCTTGGTGGAGTTTCTTTAGCCTGAAAACCTCGGACAATAGATAATCTTCACTTAATTCCAGAAAGCGAGGCAGTGCTTTTTTGCTTTAGTGAGTTTGTTTTTTGTTCTAAAAGAAAACAGGCCTTTAATCGGTATCAGAAGTAGCAAATACCTGTCACAACCAACAGGCTGCACCATATTCAAAAGTAAGGAGTTCGAAATACACTTATCTACAACGAATCATCTCTCAATATCACGTGGTACCGATTAGCTCTCCTTATAGAAAGTGCATACATACTACTTGTAATTTATGGAACACCTACTCACTCTGAAGATGCTTTGTATCATTGAGATTAAATCGTTCTTATATTACTATCTATTATTTCTCTAACACTAGCGTTTGAGCGAATTTTAAGCCGCCTCGCTATTCTTACGATTTATTGTCAAATCAGCGTCGTGTCTAAAAATCGATAAGTTTCAAGCTTTGTATTCAATCTGCCACTAGGTTTTCCATCTAACGACTGAGTCCCAGAATGAAACGAAGTGTGTTCATCCTCACATCCGAACTGAAGTCACCATGTGAGCCTCAAGTTTAAGGAACAAACATGTTACTTATTATACTATAACCGGAACGCGGTTTGTACACCGGTTCTGGAACATGCGTAGTTTCTCACAATTACGATGGATCACTATAGTAGCTTTTTTTAAACTTCGCCTTCGTCTCGAAGTTCGCTGTTGTGCTCTTTGTCATACGGGCGGAGTCAGCTCTGCATGGCATTACCAACATTTGTTAGACTTTCACTTAAGTATTTACCCCACACACACTAGGCCAATAGATCTGACCTGATGAGAAGGGAATAGTCCTCAGTGTAACCCTGCGCTTTTCACTTCGGCTGGGGACTGAAGTAGCATGGGCCGTTTCATGAATCACCCCGCAATAAAACCTAACGGTTCAGATCCCCGGTTATTCAATCTGTTAACAGTCCACAACAGGTAAAAAATGTTGTTATGCCGTCGTTACGGCGAGGGGCGTGTGATCACGTCAGATCTGTTTTCGTTTGTTACTGTGCGTAGGCCTTGGAACGGAGTTTTTTTGTCCCATAGTCAACGGCCTAACGTGAATGCTGCTTTCAACCAATAAAGTTAGGCCATACAGCGTGTTCAGCTGTTGGAGACTCCATATCAGAGTTCTTTTATCAGTTTTACTTCTCGTCTTCGGCAACCGAGTATATATATGTATGTATAATTGTTTGAGTTTCGTTCTACACAAACGTCGTTGTCTACATCCTACACAAAACTTGTCTATCATATTAAGTTCAATTCGATCTCTCGTAGTGAAATGTGGTGGAAGATTGTCTTTTTTTACTCGTAACGTTTTGGCCTATTGGAATATGCTTCCTGTGTGTCGTTATTGCATTAGAATTTACCTTTCGCATTAATTATGTACCAAGCATATAGAATATGACCAACGTTAATGATGCAAACACCAAGAATTTGTTTATTTTTATTACGATTTTCTTGCAGCATCGTCTTAATCCTTACTAATACAACGTTATTTATTTACATTATAAATATATATTACATATATATACATATATCGGACATACCCATTAAGCATACGTATAGTTCCTCTTCGCAAGGGGATTGATGGAAGCGAATCCTGGAACATGGAGACATTCGTAGCAGCCTCGGACTGGGAGAACAGGATGGTAAAGGGCAGCCAGAGAAAACGAGTCACGAAAAGGCCAAGAAGTCGTATGAAAGATAGAGGGTGGCTGTTTGTTTTTTCGAGCATACCACATATGCATGCACGTATGTGTACGTACTGAAAATAATGCTCCCGCGTAACCGGATAAGGAAATGATGCTAAAAGTTATATGTTGGAGTATCCATGAGTAGAATAGAAAGATGTGCAGCCGATATGTATCCGCGTGTGTCTGACGTAAGCATTTTTATATATTGACGACGGCATGACTGCCTCATACCGCGTACACGATGCGCCCTGTATCTTGTTGAATAACAAGTATCAAAGTTGATATCATTTTAAGCGTCTGACTGTCTATTTGTCGGCATTATGAAAAACCTTAGCACGTATATCTCAGACAGTTTTCTAAACTGGTACCTCGTGGTAGAAGTTTATTTATAAATAATAAAAAATTTAAATCTATCATATTAAGTTCAACTCGATCTTAGAGTGCCTCATAGTTAAATGTGGTAGAAGACTTTTTTTTTCCAAGTATTCTCGCGTATTGCAATATGCTTCCCGTGTGTCGTTACTGTATTACTCTCTCTCTGTCGTACCTATGTAATTTTTTAAAGTAAAACCTTAAAGCTGTTGTGTCATATTGCTAGACCACATTCAAGTAAGCTCCCTCAGATATTGTTTTTTTTTTTGTGTTTTTTAACGTCTCCGGCTCTCGAAATTACCTTTTCGGCAGAGCACTGAAGACTCGCTACTACCAGAGGGTCAATCAAATGCAGCGTTGTTAAGTCGTGCTAACTGCAATATATCAACAAGCGCTTTCGAAAGTTTTTGGGCCCGCAGATTGTGCTGTTTTATTTTTAGACTTTTCAAACAAACGTCTATTGTAAAGGATTAAGCAGAAGCACGCTTTGATGACGAAGATAATGCGTAGGCTATGTTCTTGCAGATAGGCCACAAGAATTACGTCGATTTTCAAGTCAGTCAAGTACATTACGGAGCACAGATTTGAGCCATATCGTATCGAACGTTCCGTAGTTTTTACAACTCAAATGTATTTTTTTTTAATATAATATTGGGTTTGAGGCGTATCACCAATAGTACGGATGGAAAATATACGGACTATATACATCTTGCAGTATTTAAAATACCTTAGTAAACGTTCACTTGGGCACGAGAAATTTGTTGTCAAAACAACGTTCGGCCGAAATATATATAATCGTTAATTAATCGCCTTCAATCGTTATTTTAAGGGTCAGTTATAGAGTCCTTATCTGTCTTTAAGTAAAAATCACCAAGCAATGGATCTGCTCTTATTAGCAGTAAGTAGTGTAGTAAGATAAATAAAACACTTAATTTGATAAAATCAGGTAGTGGGGTCTGAAAGTTAATTAGTCATTATATGCTATCGCAGCGGCAATGTTTTTTTTAAAACTAGCAGACATCTGCTATGCTCTAGCGACCTGCGGAATATGCGCCTACTGTTTATTTCTAATTTCTAAATATTGAACAGACAAAATTATTTCAGAGCCCATAATAATAAAGTAGTATATATTAAACGTATTAGTACTCGGCCATAGTATGTTGCACGCTAAGCAGATATTTCAGGTAGCAATCACTAAGCTCTTCACTATCCTTTTTCTGCCCCGAATGGCTGTGGTCTCGTCCACTTCATCCGATACTCCCAGCTGTTACTAGAATGCCTACTCGGCCAGCTTAGTATCCTCTGTTATATTCTATTATATAATCGTACCATAGATTCTACAGCTTGTGAAACTTGACAAAATAAAATTTCAATTATAATTCGTCACACAGAGACTTCTATACCATTAAGTATTCCGTTGCCTCCGAAGCTCATTTTCGAGCGTCACATTGTTTCTCTTCGAGCGTATTTTTTTCATCATGTTGTCACTGTGTTCTTGGGTCAATGCTGTCGCAGGCTACAATCGACTGTGGATATTTCACACCTGTTTCATATACACAGCGGCCAGTGATGTTTTTACTTGAATGCTTTGATAGATTTTCGACCAATACCAAAGGTGATTGTAGTCTTCGTTTTTTGATTTTATATGATGTTGAACGGTCGTTTTCGGCTCTAATCTCTCCGTTGAAAAAACCACTATTAGCCTCTTATATGAACAAAATGCCAGCTGTTGATGCCCTACTTCGGGTGTAATATTTAAAAACGCTCTGAAGTCCAGTAGTAGATGTCCGCAGCCAGACCCAAATCGTCTGCAAAAAAAAAAAACGGTCCTGCTACTTTAAACGTTTTCGAGGAGATTCGGGTACTAAGCGTTGAATCCTTTCTACGATCTTATCTCTAGTTCTGTTATACTGAGCGGGATGGAACCGACGATATCGGACAGCGTTACTTTTATCAACCAATCAGAATTCAGGCTTTCCTCATATATATATCAATGTGATCCGCATGGCTTTCGTGCTTTATTATCTTTCAGCGTTCGTTTTTGTCGCCTCCGCTATGTCTTCTGATGGCACCAAAAAACGTACATATCAATCAATTTCTCTGATCTCTAGCAACATCACTATGACGATATAATCACCTCCTTACTTGTTGCAGTTTTCACCTAGCGTTTACTCGCGTACACGAGTAGCTTGAAGTGAGAAACGGTTTTCTTCCGTTGTGCTCTTTTACGATCGCTATTTTCGGCCTACAATAATTTAATTGAGGCACACACAGCCGAAAACGGAAGGGCCTTTCCGGCCTGGATAATGTAATCCTGTTGCGCTTTTTCGATTTACTGTTTCTCACGCTCTTTATGTATGAATACTTTCCGGGCACGTCGGGTTAGGGCTGCGTCTAACGGTTTAGTCAGGTGTCGGTAATACTAAGCACCAACCGGTTGCAGTTGTTTTTTAACTCTGCTGCTTACCTTACCGTCTGCCGCACGGCCGGGCGGGCTCGAATACGCCGTTATAGGGAGCGATTTCATTCTATTGCCTGTAGTATTTTCTTCCCACAAGATTACGTACCTGCCGAAACGTGTGTTATGAGTCAAGCCATTGGTTACTTTGTTTGTCTTTCTCTTTACGCTCGCTAATCGTATTCGCCTTGCTGTTGTTCTTCGAAGCCTACTAGATCTCTGAAGTATAATATATTGTGATGAAATTGCTTCAATATAATGCTAGTGTCGTTTCCTAGTATTTTTTCTACAAACTTAAAACACTTGGTATTATATATGTGATCTAAGACAATGTTCCGTCTCGTAGTTCTTCCATTATGTATCTTCGTTAAGTTTACTATGGTTCAATTCATTTAGAATTGTAGGAATCTTCCACTGAAGTCTTTATCTTTTCCAGTGGAGCAAAGTGTGAGCATTCCTATCTAATAATACACCACTAAAACCTTTGATAATACCATCTGAAATCTACCTGTCTAAATTTTTCTGAAGTGCATGCGACATATTTGCCAGTAAGCATTTAACTTTAGCACTGCTACGTTAAGTTCTTTCTTTTTCCTTTCCATGTAAGGGTTGTCAGGCTAACATACAGTCAATTGTCCTTCTGCTCGTCTTGTCAATGTAATGGCATGCCACTGCGGCAGTCTCCTGATAATTCAGAAACACCTGGTAAATGTACAAAAGTTAGGCCTTAACGAATAGACAGTTAAAATTATTTTGGGATGATTTAGCGCAAGTTGTCAGTTGTATTGTTATTGGAATAATCAACTGCGTGAGTTTCGACGTCCGTTCGTGCTAGACATGGTATCCTGTTGTTCATAGAGATTTCATCGAACATAATCCTCCAATACCTTGTTTCAATATTCTCTGAATTAAACTGGCCACGAAAACCTTGAAGGACATTAGTGTGACAATACGGCAAAGAACGCTAAATTTGTTCTAGATCTAGCGTTGGTACGAGAAGCAAACGCGCTAGCTTTCCTTAAACGAAAGGCTAAAGGAGCAAGCTAACAGAGTGAAGCCTCACATTGAGCATTGTCTAAGAGGAGTATCCGAAGAGTTTCCAAAGGAGTAGCCGATAACAGTCCAGTGAATTTATATCTCAAATGAAATTATAATAATCAGGATGTCATAATCGACACATATGCTTGCCCGCACGTTTCAATTAAACTGTACACAAACTGACAATACTCATAAGGGTCCCACGCAAGCAGTAATTCTATTAATAACTGCTAGAAAACACGAAAAGGTTCCCGCGATCGTACACTCACCTGCCCTTTAAAGCGCCACCTGGCGACGATGATTGACATAGCAATCGTCTAGATATACCAAGTACAACATTGTCGTCACGAGCAGCCCTCTACTGTGAAAAGGTACCAGACCCAGTTTGAAAAGCTGTTATCGCAAGGTTAGATTAGAAGCGACAAAAATGCACTTGAAATTTAGAATTATGCTGTGTGAAAAAAAAGCGTTGCATTGAGATCAATCGTATTATACGGCGTGCTTTCAATAGAGAGCAAGAGGGACGGATACATATTTATAACTCTATGCGTTATACATACATTTAAGCAGTGTAAAGTGGTTACGGAATACTGTCCAGTATACATTTGCCTGCATAATAAGCCCAAGTAATAAAGTCGCTTTGCTAATTAAACATCGATTAGGATTTTTCAGTAACGTTTGTGTAGCTCGGAGGCATCCATCAAGGATCAGCGTTTTGCTAAGACCAGTATGGACTCTATTAAGCAGATTACCGCGAAACGAAAACCCGTACACTTAGACAAAACGCTATCTACGAATAAGACAATCAAGCGTTCAACTCCTACAATGATATTAAATGCTCATTAGTACTGTCTTCCACCAGCAAGATCATAAAATTAACATTAAAATCAGATACAATGATTGTGTGAGCTAAATGAGATGCCCTTCCGTCCCATCGTCGATCAGCACCCTTTATACGCGACTATAGTAACGACTGGTATTATTAAGTAAAATGTGAAGCTATCTTTATTTTCTACCACGGAAATACTTCAACTGCCACTAGTGAATAGATGCCAGCAGTGATCTTTTAGTACTAGAGTGACAACGCTGAATTCGTCTTTTGGCTCTGTTATTAAAACTCTTATCTTATTGTCGGTGTTTTTAACCATAAACAAGAAATGGACGTTTGAGAAGGCGGCAAACTTCGAAACGAAACTTCTGCCAACGAATCTTTTGCATATTAGGAAAAAAAAATCGTCGAATAACTTGTCCGACTTTGCCTTAATAACGATAAGGGTTTTTACTGCTGGCTTCCATTAGCAGATCTGTAAGCACGATAGTCATTTATCATTTAGGCCAGCTGATTTCGAATATCTTAAATCGGAGAAAAGCTATGATTGCTTAACGGCCTATAGGCATTGATATGTTTTTAATATGTGGAGAAATCAAGGTTAAATAAAGCACCGAGTCTGCTACACATGAACCGGTGAAGCGAGCAGATCTATTCGGTGATATTGAAACAATCTCACCGTTGTAAGTAGACGAAGAGCACAGTTTGCGTGTGTGACAGCCGATCGGTGCCAGCTGTATTAATAGGGTTATTGTTGTTCCGCTAGCCAGTGGTATCGTTGCAAAAATTCATTCGACGTAAAGACCGTACTCTCGAACGAAGCGCGCAAGGTTCTCAGCGTAAGTGATCGGCCTTCTAACAGCTACAGTATTTGCATACGTTCGAATCCAAGTGAAGCGACCCGAATTTTTCATCGCAACGTTTATTTGAGAGTGAGAACAATCACAAACCTAGGCTAACTACATGATGGGCTCTCTTATGGCCCTCGACGACAAAGTTCTAAGACGATTAAGTCAACTACACCTATCTACATAGACTCGTGCCGGTTATGTCGAATATGGAAACACGCAACCAAATTTCCATTGTTCAGAGCTGTTATTTATTGTAGACAGCAATCACAGCATAAACCACTATGTAAGGTATAATTTTCGCGTTTGGGCTATGTACATGTTATTAGCATACGTTTGTTACGGCCAAAAAGCAAGTGATTCGAAATGCCGACAATGAATATCCCCTAACAGACTACAGGTACCGTTACTGAGCGCTTAACGTTCGAAATTATTCAGGTGAGATGTTTACTCCCACTGCCCCACTGCCCTAAAACGCTCACTGCCGCTAAAACGGCCCTTTCTAATTGATCTCTGTAAGCACGTTGGATTGATTTTTTTGGAAATATTCTATCTAGGTTACCATGAACACCGCCTAGTTACGGTTATGAATAGTATATGCACAGTGTCGCTTGCTTTATTAAATCCTGGTAAAATTGCTCAAATACACATGGTGTTTCCGAGTCTCCAGATAATAATCGTAGCGATTGTTATCGTACTTGTTCTACAATTACGCTGTCCAATGGACTCTCTTGGATACTGCGATATTCGCGCGCCTGCACGGCCTCGCATTTCCAGTCCTGATTCTCGCTGGGCATACGTTTCGACATTATACACATTTTACTTAGGCCATAATGTGCTTTCGTCCTGTTCGATCATCTAGTATTCATGCAATAGGCACACAGAATGATAATACGACGCGTTTCTACTATGAACTCTTCTACGTAGCAAACCGCGACCGATACAGTGGCTTTGCTCCACTCGTAAATTTTATTAAAGCATTGAAAATCTGGTAGTTTTTGTGCGGAACGTGTTTTTGACGAGTGGACCCCGGGCTTCTTTGAGACTAAATGTTGATTTTAGATATAGGTATACAACTAAAACCTAACCAGTTTCGACTAGTGTGGATCTATTGGAAAAAAGTGTTTGTCTAACAAAGATGTTCGTATAAACATTAATATTGATTTTTCGAGTCGAATTAAAAACGTATCAGTCAACTGGCGGACCTCCTTGAGGACACAATCATTTCGATGTAGATAAGGCAATTTCATCAGAGAACCGTATGGAAACTTGGAAATAGCAAGGCTTTTAGGTGACTAAATGTGATTTCAGTGTTATTATGACGCTAATATCTCAAAGTGGTCCGGCAACGGGTACTAAGCTTTCCTTTAATTGACAGGTGCCGGAATTACCGAGATTTGGCTACCGTCTGGTTTACACCATTCGCATTTGCCAGGTACAAGCATCACAGGTTAAATAACAAAATAGAGGAGATGGATCTGCATCCGGCTTAGCCACGATTAAAAACGAACAAAGCTATTCCACAGAGAAACGCATCGACAAGGCAAAATCGTCGTTATCTATAACAATAATGGACACTCCTGGAAAAGTCGTTAACGCAAGATCTCCAACGGGAATTTTTTTTATGTACTATATTGGTATATATACCAAATTAAATTGGTAACAGCGCATTTGGCAATATGAACGCCTCAAAAGACTCGAGTTCTACGTCCGATATCGCCGCATCCATCGGACGGCTGGCTCCATGCACGACGCCCATTGCCAGACTTGGAAATTTCTTGCGATACGGAGTAGACAAAGTTGATAGGACATAGGAAAATATCATTGAGAGTGACGGCAAATTGATAACAAATGAATTAATTATTACAATTGCAGCAAATGACTCTATTGTTTTGAATTAGATAAAGAACCTTTACTATTACTCTGCCAATCTAGCAGCTCTGAAAACCATTCAACAATTACAAATACTAATAGTTCCTAAACAAGTAACTTGAAAAATACAATTCCAGGAGAAGGCCTTTGGGGAACCGCGGAAAGGCACGCGGTTGTACTACTGAAACCGAAATTAGATAGAACAATTTTTTACTCCTTTACATTGTTTTTGATCTAAGTTACAATTTTGTTATTAACTTGTAGCCCTTCATTCAAATTAATGAATTGAATCTTCTTGTTCATCTTGTTGAGCATGCTTAAAAACAGAAATAGGTTCCGGAATCAGGTACCGTTGCCAAGAGTTGGATTGTAGTAAATTTTCCGTCCGAGAACCTGGCTTGCCTGTCACTCTCTAGATTATATTTCACGGCGTGGTCTTGCAACTAACCTACGATGATTATTTCATGTTACATAAGATACTTTAAACAAGGCATGAGTATAGCCAATGCGATATTAACCTTTAAAAATGAGCAATAGCCTAAATAGCGCTAGTCGTTTGTCGACTTATAGAGGTAAGGCAATCGGCTAGAAAGGAAGCTGTTTTTTCTTCAACGGTAGTAAACGTAAGTCATTCACTAATAGCTTTAACGGTACGCGCTCAAAAGCTTTGACCTATTTTTATAGTGCTAGACCGACATGTGCCGGAACCGATTGAGTCCTACAGAACAATAAAAAACAACAAAATACGTAACGTTTAACCTTGCCTTATCACTAGTAGGCATGAGTTATTTGTCAGTAGTAAACGCAAGAACGTCATATTTAACCTAGATACGTTTATTGCTTCATTTTATACTTTTATCGTTCTATTTTATATAAGCTCACATAAAGGGTGTCCATTTTTTTTCACTTACGTATGCGTGTCCTTTATAAAGCAAAGCTTTTCCTGGGTCTAGTTTGATGTTTGCAACAAGATAAATGTTTTTCTAGCGAAAGTAATATATTTTCTTATACACATATTACATTTAATAGAGGGGTCCTGAGGGAACCTCTGTATATTTCTTCTCCCAGTTTGTAGCACTATAACTGCATAGCGGAAAATTCGAGGGCGCGTTTGCTACAGTTAATGAAAGTGAACTATCACGCAACGTAAAACTTCCCGGAAAAAACGTTGAACATCTTTGCCGGCAAAGCACAGACCAATGGCCATAGAAGCATTTGTACGGATTAATGCGAGGCGGGTCGCTATTTCCATCGTCCTCTTGCTGTCTCCTCGCAGCTTCAAATCTTTTCGCGAGCGCATTCCTTGCGCGAACTCAATCAATGAATGCAACCCAGAACTAGTCCAGTTTGTGTCAAACCCTCACTTCCACCGTGCGCTATGCAATTTGACCCAGTTTAGTTGGCGATCCTCCTGCGGCTTCGTCTGCCGGCTCGGTTTCTTGCCTTTAGCCCTGAGATTGGGGCAGAAGGCAGGACCCCTCTACTGATTAATCCGCGGAAACTATGCCGACAAAAACCCGCATAAGTTAGTTCGTTCGACCGACCGCTTACCGGCTAACATTCGTTTGTCGTATGTTGTATTATATGACCGTCGGACCCCACCACTCATACCGTCGATTTAGCATCAAGCAACTGATACTCGGTTGATACCACTGTTAAAACGATAGTTGAAAATTCTGGGCAAAGAGCTCACATAAATGAGAAGCACTTGAATTTGTTTACATCTCATTCAGTAAAGACATCAAACGATCGTTGTGATGTACAGGTAACTAGGTGCTTGACCCATTTGTGTTTTTTTTTTTATACATAATTATGTTTCACTGGAGTATTTAATTTGAGATCAAATAGATATATTTGTATCATTTGCCTTATTAAAATGCAAGGAAATATCAAACGAAGAGTTCGATTCTATTGTTGTTATATGCATATAGAACTCCTACGCGCACTTCGTTGGGTAAGGATCGGTATAAAGATAATATCGGTTAGACATGCTATACCCTGAGTTGACCCTGATTAACGGCAGTCGTCGCTAGTTAGCAGGGCTTTCGTAAAAATCCCTATGAAAACTATTGCTAACCAACAGAGAAAAACAAAATTTGTCAACTATCTTAATATCATAACGGTCTTTAATCGATCGACGTAGAAACTTATACCTTTATCAACAATCATTTAGTATTAAGTGAACTCGTTGATTCAGCTTCGTCGGTGAGACAGAAGATTTTATGCACTAGGAAACGTTGATTTTACAGAATGGAATATCTTGTATGACTATCATTTCTCACATAAGTCTACATTGTAACGTTTTATAAATTGCCAAGGTGTAAAAAATTTCAAAATTTAAAACAACTATTAACGGCATAGATAAACTCTTATTACTTTGTCAACTCGACGGATTTAGGTCATTTGAATAGGTCACAAATAAATATACCTGGAATCTCCTAGGTACCCATTTCGCTCTTTCTAACGCTAGTCCAAATAAGATAAATAGTTGGTCACTGCTGATCTGAAGCATATATCCATCTCTTGGGGCGAAATAGGTTATCCGCGTTTCGTACCGCCTTATCTTGGACGCAGGCTCATCTTGTCTCGACAAGCGTCACTCGTTAATCATTTCCAATCCAAAGGAGCTAGGTGAAAATCTTTCACGTAGCTTTATTTGCTCACATTTCGATATGGCCTTGCCACTTCAAAATCGCTCAGATGAATCTTTATACGATTTATGGAAAACCTATTAATTTAAAACATCCGCTTGAAGTAGCATGTGCTCTTGATTTCGATAGGCCCTAATAGAACCTGAATAATTCATTGTCGGGGACATTGACGCTTTATTTCCGCAACAACCAATTTCAGGACTGAAGTAATAGCAATAAACACCGGACAAATGTTCTAGGATGATGACAGGACATAATGGGCCAATCTTCGCACACATTAGAACCGAATCGGCAGGAAAACAATGTAATTTTCGACCCTTTAATCTGCTTTATAAATCTATGACCTGTAAATTGTTAGTATATATACACTAGTAGTTTGTCGCGCAATATAGAACCACCTACGTTGAAACTGCCGTGCAGGTGGCCAGTGAATTTTTTTTTGGAATATGACCAATTTAGCTTGACGCGCGTTTACTACTAATAATCACTTAGAATAAGCTGTGTTTTATGAGAGACCGCTATAAGGTTAGAGCTAAAAATAAAATTCACTGTTACGTCTAATGGTTTATGAGCCAATGACGTAGAGCTTCGGTATTCTGTAGTTCGGTAAAACGGGTGGACTCTTTATTTAGTATTACGGCGAGTATGTTACTTAAAAACAGCATCAGTGTTTGTAGGTGGGTGACGCGGACTAATATTGACTTAGACACATGTGCCATCAGCTGTAGCCTAACAACTCAGGCTAGATAAGAACCGATACAACGTGCACAGACAAAATCGTACACGTGTATAATGAGTTATTTCGCCGCTAATAACATCATTCAAATTTCGAAACGTTATTAATTAATTTAAAAAGATGCTTCACTGATTCGATTTCGTCATTGAAGTCTGGTGGACCGACATTTCGGACATATAGAACCTTTACACCGTTTTGCCATCCCTAATGGACTTCCCGGATACGATGCACCATTGGGATTTTCTATATGAGTATCGTTTCGAATGTATGTTGAGTCTGTAAAACAATCATCAGACGACGTATGCATCTCGTGCCTGTTTCATGCAGATCAGATACGATGTAGTCCTAATTGTCATTCGTCCGTTGCCGGTCTTCTATGTTTCTTTAGGAAATAGACAGCTCGTTGAATATATATATCTATATATATATATATACAGTACGTTCACAGATAGATAGAGTGGCATTTAAGATTACCCAAAGAACCAGTGAGTTCTATTTTCTAACCAACAGTAAGTACTTCATTGATATACTCGTTTAGCCGTTGTCATCCGCTGCGATTAAAGTAAAACGTTTTTCTATAAGGGACTTCGCTTTCGACCGAGACGGTTTTTGCTGGCAACTTTAAGGACGTACAATTGGTTGATACAAAGCTGCCACTCACAGCGGTATTGAACAGATCGTCGTCACGCGGTTCATATTCTCTGCTTATGGTCGCTAGCAATATAGAAGTAATATTCTAAAGATTTCGCAAGATTCAATGGATTCTTTAATATCAATGCACTCATCATCTGATAAAACAGAGTCACGCGACCCAAGTAAGAATAATAGTCAGATCGTAATTCGTTGAATTGATCATATAGCAACAGTCTGCGATACAATTTTCATGACAAAGACAGTACCGTCTGCACTGTTTGAGCCAGAACTCATTATCTTATGCCTCTTATAGTAGGTTAATATAAAATGGTAGCGATAAATGCACATATTACGGGGTATCATCATCGGTTATTCTGAGGCCCAAAACTGTTCGGTCGCCGTATCTACTTAGATAGATATGGGCTCCTTTATTTTACAGTATACATGCAAAGCTGGGACATAATACAGACGAAGTTGCCAACTATCATAATATTAATTCTGTCACACTTTACGTAACGGGCTATTTATGCATTCTATTTGAGAGGATAAATGCAGCTACCAAGTATTGTAAAACGCTGTTTGAATGGGAGCTAGTTTCAGCAAACAGGATTCTGATTGGTCTGAGACTCGTCTCAACAGAATAAATCCCTTTGAGGTCAGAAAGGCTGCGGGTGAAAGCGACAGCAGGTTTTCTGCAGCGGTCATTGGACCTGGGCCGTTGTTGACTAGACGAATAATTTACTGTTTTCTTAGCCCTCTCTAACTTGACAACCCATTGGCTGTTGTGTGTACTTAGCTACCTGTCTTGGCCATATATGGGGCTGATTTTGCCAGAAAAGATTACTGGTGCGAAGCATGGTCAAGGCGAGACGCCGGCCTTTAGCACAACGCAGGACAACGGTGGGCCCGAAGTCATCGATCACGCTCCTGATGGCCATGGAAAGAGTAAGGGGCTTTGGCGAACATAAAGGATGCGCATTCTTTCCTTTCCGCGTGCAATTGCTCCGGTTCCATTCAGCATCGCCACAATGGATTGTAGCCCTGCAACTTCCCGACACAACGCTAGCTGTTTCCAGCACAACACAATAACTAGCGGCATTTCAACCATTGGCCTTACACGAATGCTCGGTGCGGCATCGGCAGTCAATCCACGATGTCTAATGCATTACCTATACTACGTAATACTGTAAAAGAAGTGAAGAAATGCGACATTAAGCAATAGCGTGAGCTAGAAACTGGAAAAGCTGAGAATGTTGATTGACAAGTCCTCATTTAAAAACGATGGACATACACAAAAAAAGAACGTGGTCTTACATAGTGGAAACTAGGAGTAAAAGATACTCCCAAATATTCTTCTTGCTCATGCCTTTCTGCCGGAAGTTGCGAATTTGATGAGATACCGAGACTGTTATGCGTTACGCCTTTGCTAGAAAATCACGGACCAACCAACAGCTATTCGTAGGCCCCTTTTTGCACGTTTAAAAGGTAACTAGACAACGATCTCTAGTATGTCCTCAATGTAGCACCATCACTGCCAGTGCGGCTACTGTTCGGGAGAAAGCTCTGCTCCGTAGTAGAATAATATGATAGAATGAGTCGTCCGTTGGCTTCCTGCCGTGTGAATAAACCGAGCGTATGTTGTCCTATCCAAGATAAAAGTAATGTAGTACTTAGAAGCGGTACGACGAACTCCTTTAGGACGCTCGACACAAAGACCCATTTTCTTCTCCTTCTTTTCGCTCAGATCCGAATCTACCAGTACTGGCATCACGATCCCGAGGTCAACTACGAGTAATGAAGCGTTCATTTAGGATACTGAGAAGCGTCAGAGACTGGTTGGCTGCTCAGGCCACAAAATACGAATGATGGGATTTCAGCAGGAAAATAGAAAAAGTGAACGAGACGATTCACCCGAAATTACATTGAAGATTACGGGACAAACAGAAATTGTTTAGCGCGGAATTCATCTTTTTTCCTCAATGATATAAGAAATTCTTCAAGCGATACGTATCGTTTGAGAGGTTTTTAGAAGGAATGATATATGAATTATGTTCAAAATAAAAGTAAATCGGAATATACATATTTGTGCTCCTCTATGATCTCTTTTGAGATTCGTTCGACTGTACCTACTTTTTTCTCTTCAAATAGACCAATGCAGCCCCAGCAAGAAAAAATAAATTTTGATATCTAAGAATTTATTGAAAATGTTCGGTTGGTCTGAAGACAAGTGGATGACATATACGAGCTAGGTGTGAAAATGCTTCAATTATCTCTCTCTTTCTTCTCGTCTATTTCTTATTTTCCTTCTATATCCTTTTTACGCTTTGTACATATGCGTTGATTTGTAAGCACACACAGATATGCACTATACAAAAATCGTCCCCCGGAAGCAAATTGAACTGAGATATCGCGCACTCACATGCGTATGGAATAGTGGATTTCTAAGGCTCCTGCTGACGCTGCGACCGTGGGGACTCCATTGGAACTACCAGGCCAGGATTTTGTAGGGCAGTCCATCAGGGTAGAGGTTCCTAGTTTCACACTGCCACGGTAAATTTGATCGTCAGTTGTTTACCTACAAAAGCTTTCGACACTTCTGTTTCTGTGAGTCGTGCTACTTCTCGAGTCAATCGGAAGACTGAATTCGGGAGATAGGCAATGCTATAGAATCAATGCGACGGCTTGGCCGGATGAAGCAGCCGGGCAGCTGACGACGGCAGCGGCCGTCCTGTAAAACCCGGAGGCCGCGCTTGGAAGCTTTTCCGTCTAGCTCTAGCGCGGAACAGTAGGCCACCACCTAACAATGACAATAGAAACCAAATACTGCGAGGAACGTTGGTTAACGCCGGTCGTCTGCTTTTCCCCGTCGGTTCTCGCGTGTTTTTAACGCCGTTTGTTTGTGCTGATTCGGCTGGCGATGGCGATGTGGCTGCTAGCAACGAGATATTGGACAGATATTTTCCGAATGAACACCCGGCCTCCCTTTTTCGTCTGTTTCTTGCACTCGATTTTTTTTCTTTTCTATCACGAAGATTTTCATCTCGCACCCCCTCTTAAAACCCCACAAAGACCCTGCTCCCGAACTCCAGTTTCTCGACAAATGCTATTCACCCAACGACACATACAATATTTGAAGCGACGGCCATTCTTTGCAACTGCCAAACCGAGATGTAGGCCACAGTAGAAGCTAAAGCCCGCTGAATCTTCAGCTCACGCGCATATAATATGCTCATCTCTGCCGTTCGTTTACTTATTCGTTCAAGTATCGGGTATACACACTCATGCATATTGCAGGCGGCAGGTAGACAGAATAACGTAAAATGCGTGCATGAGAGAATATAGGAGGAGATCGGAATAAAGGCATGAAGGCACTGACAGCACGAATAAAGGAAATAGGCAAACTAACGTCTCCACGTATTAAGATATAGCCACGCTTACGCACGCATTTGGGGCACTGAGCTCATGCGCAACTTAATTGCCAGAGTCAACAGGCAAGTATCGTGTCATACTCCTATTCATGTATGAATCAAATGCAGCTGCTGGTACTGTTTCTCGTCTCGATTCGCCATTTAGCCAGTCCGTCAATCAATAGTCTGGTGAGCTTTGACTATGGCTTTGGAAGCTGACAGAGTTGAGGGACAAAAGTGGGGTCGATTCTTACGGACCTCGCGGCCTACACTAGCTTCAGTACCTATACCGTATCCACATTCGTAACTTTTGTTTTGCCTTTGATTTTTGTCCCTGTTCAATTCCTCTAACTTAGGACCCTTACTACTATCGTCCACTGATTGACCGATCGAACCGGTATAGTTGCCATATATACAAACGGGTACGGAGTGGGGTGTCACCAGATCGCTGAATTTTCGACTTGATTTAGCCACTCATCCTCATCGTCTTCGTTTCATAGAGAGCAGCAAAACCAAAACGGGCAAATTGAGCTCGTTGAAGATGGATGAGCAAACGCATCTGTGTTTAAGCGTGGATATAGAGAAGACGGTTGCTCCGGCCGGGATGGTCAGCCCAGCACAGTAAAGCCAAAACTGTCAATAGACCAGATCCCGTCTGTTCACTTGTTGGCTGCCGTCAAGAAATGTTGAAAAGCTCCGAAACCCAAAACTAGCAAAATCAAAACTGATCCATCCGTAAAACCATTGGCGTGCAGCACAATACCATACGTTAGACATGTGTGTGTTAAGAATAGGCCACTAGACGAGACCACTTTGCACGCACCATCGTCGTGCACAGTAAGGGCAGATCGGCGACCTCGAATGGAAAAAATGACCTAGTCACAACCCCAACAGTGCTAGGGGGATGCACATACGCAAATTTCACGATTATAAACTGCGTTTTTCGTATCGAATCATATTCTGAACAAATCTGACGAGTGGGGATTACGTTTGGATGACCATTAGTACCTTGACAGATAGTTGTTTGCAATTAAGCTTTTGAACTCGATGTAGCTCTTGATTTAGAGGCGTGCAAATAATGACGACAGCAGTCCAGGTTTTTTTAGTACAAAACTATGCAAAAAATAATCTAACATTTTACCTTCCTTTCAAAATTATAGTTTTTTAAATTTTGGCAAAAAAATTGAGAACAGTTAGGGTTGTAGTCGATAAACCGAGCGGAAATATTCAGCAGTGCTAACGTCGATACCGAACTCACTTTGTTGCGGAACAATTAGTGGCTGTAGAGAAAACACTCGTAGAAAAAAAACTGTCAGCGTAAACAGTGTGTGATTATTTTTTGGCTCGCAACAAACGTAAACGTTTAAACTTTTTTCTCAAGCCGCTGTTTTCACAACTAAAAAAAACTTGGCTAATTTTTGTCTGTGGTAACTTTTACAGTAACTTGTTAAAGCTAAGACTGCGCCTAGTAACCAAGTTGTGTTCTTAACTGAGGACGGTTATTTGATATATTGCTGAATTAAATGGTGATAATTAAGTATTTGTGTTATATTATATAATAGCACAGTAGCCTAATATTCCATCATCAATATTATTGAAAAACCTATGTATGTTCTTGGGGTGTAAACAGTCGTAACTGCTATGCAAGTTATCTTGGTACCTATTTTTATAGTTTACTACGGATTGCTTTATCTCTAGCATATATGTCACACGCACTCGACGGTACCCAGGACGACAGACTAAGCGATCTTAAGAAGCAAGGATTAGTCCGGCCAACCAACTAAATACCTCCTACCCCCCGGGGATCAAGCGGAGCATTTTTAGGGATTAGTGAAAGCACAAAAGCTCTATTCCTTATCCGTTTAACTTTGATGGAACTCTTCGTCTACTAGCATATCCAATTACTCTTGTTTTTGTAGGATAGAGCATTGGAAGCTTATTGGTAAATTTATACAAAAAGTGTTGTACAGTTGAAACCAAAAAATCCAGATTTATTTAAACAGTTCAGAATTATAATTTTAAGGGTAACTCTTGGATAAACTAGCGTAAAAAGGATACACTTTCGCGATCTTTCCAATGACCTAGTGTCACGACTTTCTCATAGTCGAGGTAAGCAGAGAACATGCTTAAGAGTCTTGAGATAGTGGAAAAAGTTATATTTTCGTTATTAAGGGCGATTTTTAAAACGACATCGTTCACGCATTAAAAGTGGGTATCGGACCCCGTATACTTGTTGACAGACAACTTGTTGCACGATCCGTGCAAACGAAAATACGGAACCATATGTATAACGCGACTATCTTTACTATTATAGCTATACGACAGTTAGCATACGAAATTTCAACGATTCTTTCACGAAGTGATGATAACTTGTACTTAAAATATTACTATAACACATAAGTAACTTAGGTAACGTTACGTTTTAGCCGGCCTTCGTTTACTTGTCCAGGAAGTCCAACTCCCATCAACGTATGATGATGCAAGCTTCAGGACTGTGTACGCGTAAATTCATTAACATCAACATGGTGAACCTTCCACTGCAAACAGATACTGAAAAATACGGCACTGACCAAATTGCAGGAGCTATATCTGTTCGACGGATTCGTATTATAGATGTTTTGTCGTTACTATTTACGCGGACTATACATATATGTCATCTTTTATGGCCGCTTCTCTTCTGCGTAAGGCTATAGTATTTTCTTACTCTCACGCCTTGTTCACTTGATATATATATAGTAACCAGCCAAACCACTGATTCGTATCTAACGTCGCCATATCTCCGCACTCCGTGTTTACTTGATCCTTAAGGGTAGTCGCCTTTTGTTTCTAGCCAGCACGACGAAAAAGCCGGTCTTCTCGCTATGGCTCTGGCTAGCTGCAGAGGTCTGGTAATTCCATCTACGTCGACCCGATTAAACGCATTACTTGCAAAAAGCCATTAACAACCGGTGGCAGCAAAGTGGAAAAGTCCTGGTTGCTGAATAAGGGCGGCGGAACTGCATGCGGTAGCTGGACTAGAGTCCGCGGAACCTTCAAAGTTTATTTTCGAGCCTTTGCTGCCGTCAACCTGGGCTATCATACTGAATTAGTGGTAATAGATAAAAGATGCACGAATATAATGTATACACGGAAGCTCGCAGTTGGAATCGAGTAGTCGGGGAGGCTAGTATTAGTTCACGCCGACGTTCTCATTGGTTACGGCGCGAACTGGATACTCATTTTGCTCTGAGAGACAGACTACGTTGCGTCTACAACCCCGAAGCGCTTGCTGGACTACGTCCTCATTTGTGCCCCCTTCAGCAATGCGGGTCAGGGAGAAGTTGTCGCTCTTCCGGTCGTTTCGTGCCAGTTTTACTTCAAATCCTGAAAGAGGTAGGTACCAACAAAGACCACTCCAAGCTACAGCGTTGTGGATTCAGTACGTGGTTTTAGCTGGATATTTTTCAGTCGTGCAGATGGGGAAAGGGAGAGCAGCACGGCGCTATTCTATGCAAGATGAAAGGACTTGGGAAAAGCGTTGGGAAAGAACTTTCGGCCTTTGCCTCAAGTGTACACATTTGTTACTCCTCAGAACGTACACATACACACAGACATACTCTCAGTATTCACAGACATACGCTTATTTCTCGTTCCTCAACCCGAACTTCTTGTTAATCCAAAAGCCCTTTCACAATCCTCGACGCCTTTTCCTCCCAACCGTCAAAGCTGGACTGTTTTTTTCTTGGCAAGTCCAGCACCTTCCTGGTTCTTTATGAGCATTGCAGCTCTGTGACTAAGCGAAGAACCTTCACTCTCTTTACCTTATCACAAGATGAACGTAGACGCAATTAGTGCAAGTCCTTTGATGCTCACTGTTACGGTTTCTTTGCATTTGTGTTCGCCCCTCGAGACGCAATGTGTCCTTAAATGAACAATCAGTTGAACTATGGGTCCCTTTAGGATAATAATAGAGACATTGAATATGCTCAAAAAGTTAACCTACCGAAGCTGGTAGTTTCACCGATTATGATTTTACACAAAATCTGGAAGAATTTCTCCTCTACCATTATTGGGCTTAAAACCAATGTATATCAATAATGTGACGATAGAGCACGCTTAAATATAAAGCGGCGCATTTTTGACTAAGTCACTTTCACATACTGATAAGAAACCAGGGTGGCTAAGCAATCAGCGGGAGCAGTAAACACGTTATCTTTTCCCACGAAGAAAAGCCAACAATTATATGATCATCATTTAGTCTAAATAAAGGCCGGCTAGAAGATGATTCCTCTAAACAAAGTCTTTAACATTAGCGACCCCTACAGAAAGTTAGTTATAAGCCGGACGCACTAGATTCTAATGGGTCTGAATGTTCCTTCGTGACACAATCTACAATTTGACGCTTGTTGTTTCACAATGAAGTTGTCAGCATGAAGTACGGTTGTTTCTCATAGATGTTCATTGATTTTACTTAACTATTCAGCTTTGATCCGTTTCTACAATAAATTGATAAGTGTATTTTATAATCCGCTGCCTACTCCACGACGCGCCGTCGACATCAATTGAACTTCAATTCTATCTACGTCAAGGATACCGATAAAGCTTAAATCCGTTTTTTTTTTCTTTCTTATATGCATAATAATCCCTCTAGCTGCAACTTACGGTTTTTCTCTTTTCCTTGGTTCGTTCGTATAACAGCGATTTCGAATTTATTCAAGCAGCAATAACGTGTGTTCGAAATTAAGGGTCACGCACCACAGCCAGCAAGGTAAGTATTCTATTCTCTGAAATTACTAAGCTTAATATATGAAGAAGTGTTTTAGCTTAAGTATCAATAATAAGGCCAGGTTTCAGTATTGTTAACACGCAAAAAGGCATAGTATCGTCTAGAATTGCTTCACTAGGAATCATGATACGGCCTGCATTTTTATCAATTTGTAAATTCGTCATAATTACCCGCTCCCAAGGTAAAACGGGACAGTCACTTGTGAGCAGTTTTTATAATGCTTCTACATTTAATTATCACCATTTAGCATAGAGAGCAGTAGAGAGCACATATTTAAGATCATCGTTGCCATTGAGTATTCACTAGCGTGCTAGAAGTTACGTACATATCTGATTATGGATAATTTTGTAGTCGTAAACAATCGGCCATAATGTTCTACGGCAATCATAGACTAACAATGCGTGTCACACAGCAGGAATAAGCTGTGTTTTTTGTGCATAGAGAAACATTGTTTCTACACGAGGCTCCTTTTTTTACGATGATCGCTAGCTTCCAACCATAGAGAGACCGGCTGCGACAAACAGCCATTACTAATTTCGTTCATGACAGACCGCTTTGAATCTATGTGGGCCTTTTCAACGAATTCGCTTCTAATATTGTGTACAATATGCTATCCATCAGCCTACGTCGAACGTAATATTTCCATGAGTATATACACTTTTCGACGCAGCCCGTCAATGAAAGTAGACGATATTGAAATAGATTTCGTTTGCTTTACCCGTTTCCGAAACGAGTCCTAGCACATTTGCTAGTTTCGATGAAAATTTTAGCTTTGAGCTGGCGTTTGTATCTGCAAACGATATATCTACGATTTGTAATCTACACAATTTTGATTCGAAGGAAATTTAAGTTATTTAAGTTTACTTCATCATAAATACACGTGAAGAAGAATAAGGTTACTAACAATCATGCAACTAACTATATATGTTGGTTTTGTGATTTAGACACGTTCAGTCACTTCTAACCATCTCACCAATATATTGTTAGTCCGTATAGAATCTTGGGTGGGCAGCATCAGTATTATTTCTACTTTTTATCGCAGCCGAGATGCGAGCAGATGCGGAGATTAAAAATCGACATTTCGCGCTTTCGTCGTTTGCGATCGCAACGTGTAGCGGGTACAGTCTTATTTTTTTTACACGTTTCGTCAAGTGACTTTTTTCATGTTACAAGAAACTTATGGTCTACTGTGGCCTTATTGCCGAACGAAAATATTTGATCTGTAAGCTACCAGACCATTTTTTCAGTGTCGTACCTATCATTCCTAAATCATTTCAGTAGGCTTGTCCGACACCTTGACCTGGTCAGCACAAATCAGTCGCTTCGTACTCACCATGATTGCGTATTTAACAGAAACGCAAACACCAAATGTGTCCACGTTAAATAATCCTTAAGCAATATCCTTATTGTTCGTATACAACGGTGACAATGTATGTGTGATGTATCCAGGTGTAGAAGCTGAAAAAAGAAGTTGGAGCACACACACTAACATATCAACAAAATGTATCCGCACACAAATGTAACAGACGATCGGCCGATTAGCGTTATTGTCTGCTTTCGGTCAATGGCAAATTATCACTGGGAGCACGATGATTTAAGGCGTATGAAACAGAGGCAATAGCTTAGTGTTCACCCTCTACTCCACGGTACAGCAGAATAGCATCTCTATCATGGCACAACGAAAATTCACCTCGATGACTCCAGTTGTAGCACCTTTGCACAGTCGGACTCTTGCTCACGACGAAATCTCATTCCTCAGTGAACCTAGACCGGTTTCTTCCTTCGCCTGTAGTCTGTACCTCATCGCTACGAGAAACAGGCGCACAAACTGCTAAATAACGCCGGGAGGAAGGTTTGCCTTCATTGTATCGTACCAGAACAATAACCTTGTTTTACCACCACTCCAGTAACAGAACTGACTATGGCATCGGATCGAACACTGCAACGATCACCACAGATGCGCACAACAGATAAAACACGACCGAAACGGTTCTCACACTCAGCTTTCTTGTAGATCGCCACAGCAGTTGGTGGAGCCTGGCTGCTGTTACTAGTAGTCGTTTTGTGTTCTCTGTTGGCCGCTGGACAGTATAGATGGTTTCGGAAGAGCGAGCGGCTCGCCGCTTGCAAGCTTTCGCTACCCCGCCAAACCGCTCCGAAGTCCTTCGAGTAGGAAATGATACCCTTCCCTTCATTTAGGGAGGAAGAGAAAGGCCCCTAGGAGAGGGACCCGTTCGGATAAACAACGATAACAGCGCCCCCCAGGCCAAACGCTCTACCGTATACGGGCGGGTGCCGACGGACTGCAATGGCTAAACGCGAAAAACGGAATGCTTGTAGACCCGCTAGTTCGCCTGCAAGCAAAGCTCCTGGGTCTAATGTCGACACAGAGTTGAGTTTACTAGATAGATAAACACAGACAAACAAACAGACAGACAGACGCTTAGATCCATAGTTAGATACATAGATACGCGCACATGCACATACATGGCAGGCGGCTCACTTGGAAGCATCTGGATGTTTTAAGCAGCTTCAGCCTGATCTGGAGGACAAGGTGCAACGTCCAAAACGAGAGGTATTATCGAAGGGCGCAAAGCGTCAAGGTAATAGATATAAGAGAATCCTTCTATGACGCGCTGATCGCGCAAGCTGGTGAAACTGATCAACTTATAGAATGTTGGCTGTTTGTCGACTGTCGGCTTGTTATTACAAGCAGTTATGATGTGCTACATCTTAATCAAAGCACAGGATCGTCACAGAACAGCCTAAATACGGCAAATAAAACTGTAAAGCGCGCATTCGTAATTGCTGACACAGTGATCTCAGCTGTAGGAACACTTTTCGCGCACAGTAGAAGAGGATAAAGCGGTAAATATTATTAAGCGAAAGAAGAAAAATGATGACGATGCTTATAGTGACAACAGTGATGAGGACTTAACAGGCGAATGAAGCTCGTGAGTCATTCCCAAGTGAGTATTCTATTGCTGGATATAGATAGACTCTATTAAATAAGCTGGCTGCTCTATGACTCCGCCGATTTTATTACTAACGCTGTAATGGGGAGATCTGGGAGCTCTGAGTGGTTCCGTTGACCTCGCTCAATGCCTAATCTTAGTGACTCACGAGGATAACCCAGCGTAAACGTCGCCATGGTCGCTGGGATACGTTGGGTCACAAGAGAGGTGAAACTGCTATAACAACAACTCTATACGATAGCCGAGTCATAGAGCAAACGACGGCAAGTCGGCGTAGGTGGCCGCCATAGGAAGCGGTAATATTTTACAGCTGCAAAATGGCTATTTATTTACACTCATCTTTTCCGGGAGCTAATAACCACTTCTGAGCTACTTCCTGATCTAGGCACTGTAATCACATTCATAAAAGAAAAGAAAACATTCCGATTATAAATTTGCCGTATCGTTTATAACAATCGCAATTCACTGAACTCCATTGCGTCTTGCACTCACAAAAAAATAAGGTATGAACCGTGAGACAACTCAGATCTACTCTCGTATTATTTCTACAATTAACAAATCTATACGATTTGATCACTCATTCGTTATCTCCTATATTGTTTAATGTCATTAGTATAAGGTAAGGAAAAGTACAACAATAGAACGACAAACTGAAGTGCCACTCATTCGAACCTTATGATTAAGCTTATATAACGACAAAGCAAGTTACAAAGGGGTCGGGAATGGCTTGTGCTCATTTACGTTGTTCTGGGTTGTTTTCTAAATTCGATAGCGCAGCGGATGTCGTCGTAAATCTTGAAACCTTTTGTGAGACCATGCTTTGTCGTTAGCAAGTCTTTTGTCTCGCTGAAATAAACGCTGAAAAATACTCGTTAAGCTTAATAATCATAGTCAGGTTGAGCCGCTCTGACCTTATTATCTTCTGAACGACTTTGTAAAGAAGACACTCCTTGAACCCCCGACTTTGAAAAGAAGAAGGATACGTTTGGGAAAAGCAATATTTTTTTATTAATATTGAGAGACTTGTGTCAATGTTGGTGTTCGGGCTTGTAGACCTCGTCCTAAAGTATTATAATGTATACCAAGTTAATGGCCATACTATAAAAACAACGTACAGAACATACAGGCAGCGGGATTGTCGTATTGAGGACAGAAAAGCTGGTGAGCTAATAATGGCCTTCCTGTTCAGCTGAAATGCAAGGCTAAGCGTCGATTAAATACACCCAGACCAGTGGAGGAAGTCTTCCTAGTCAACCGCACCTCGTACCATAGCGAAAGCAAACGAAACCAGTAAATAGAACAAAACATCGGTCGATCAATTTCAAACTTCCCGGTTCCTTTGCAGATTCGGGCTTGCCTGCCGAGCTTTCAGTTTTGAACGTCGGTGCGTACCCTAGGCATAATCTTAAGGCTATGGGGCGTTGAGCTATTTTTGCCATACCTGACAAAACCCTCAATTAGTTCATGACGTAGCCATGATCGGTGAGGTGGAACATGTTTTAATTTCACTTGAATCATTATCAAGCCTCGTGCAAGTAATTGCCTGCCTATTACCGCCGACATCATTACCTGATAGCGCAACAGTATCGTTTGCCTAATAAAGTGAGGTAAGTGTTGTGATATTTGCACGTGTTACTCATTGATTTATAATTCGAGTAACCTTAAATCGTATTGTAGAGCCTGTTTTGTTACTGGGCAGAGCCGTATAATTCAGTCAACGATGAAATAATGCACTTCGGCTGATATTAAGCCTCTCGCCTTAGGCATAAAGAGATCTTCTACCAGTGCCTAACGTCGTAGTCAATATCACGGATGGATATATATGCCTTAAATGAATAATAGCGCTGTGATAGGCCCATTTTTTATCTCATTTTCAAACGCGGAATGCTCTTTCTGCCGTGACGCCAACTCGAACTTCTAAGCAGTTTACGATACGAGAATGTACAGGAAGTGTGTTAAAGGTAAACGAGATTGTCATTTTCTGGGAACTAAGGCAATTCTGCAGCTAGCCAGTAATTGTAGATGCATCTAAAAGGCACAACACTGGATTTGTGCAGAATGATTTATAGAGAATTTCAATTCTCCGTACCTAATAATGTATATAACTTTTACATGTTCTATTACGCAATCCTGTGGTCGTATGCAATGACCGCTGACGGACCGACAAACAGTAATACTTTAACCAATAGATATAAACTGTGAAAGTCTCTGTTCGACTTAATTGATTATACAAGCAACGCATGTCCGTTGCTGCAAGTAACCTTCACCGTTTAAGACGCTTCGTATTGTTCGAGTAAAATTCGTTACTAAATTAACAAGCAGGCATTACCGACACACCAAGTGGCTACTTGCTGGCCCCTAACCGCTTTCCTTTGCTTCATAAAAAGGTTTGCTGCGCCTTGCTTGTTCCTAGCAGATGCTGGGCCAACTAGATCATCGTGTATGCAAGCCTTTGTCCACATTAAAGGTCCATTGTAGACTGTTTGCTTGTTATTCCCTTCGTGGACGAATATGGGTGCCAGTGAATGCGCTTACTGACTTTTTCGATTTGTCCAAGCGCGTCAAGTTCAGTCGGTTTCTCCCAGAGAATACTACGGCACACAACAAGTTAAGTTGACCCGGACTCCGCCTCTGAGGGACGTGGGTCTGGAGCCTGACGCAAAGCTGGGAGCAATAAACGAGGAGAGTGGCCCAGGGGACTGTAGACGGATAGGTCTCACCCTAGAAGTATAAGTAATAGACCGACCTAACCAAGCAACAGCAGTAGTTTTCTAGCCTTTTCAGCTACTTGGGCTTCACAACCTCATTTACCGCTTATCATTAGTAAAGAGAAACAAAATTCACCCGAGACCTGGGTAATTATTTGCTCCCTTCTTAGATATTTTCAAGCCATCACCGTTCGATTGGTATTTTTTGGTCGAAGATCTTCCGCCGCACTAATGAATACGCAATTTGTAACATTTGTCTCACTTAAACCGTAATAGTAACTTTGGTGTTGTACATTGACCAAGTACATAACTTTTTTTTTATCATAACATGATTTTAGAGCTATGAATATAATACTAGGCAGTCGAAAAAAGTATTATATTCATAGCTCTTTTTAAAAAATTAGATGATTTTAAAATTACTTAATTTGAATCGGCATCGGTATTATTTGAAAGGTGAAATATGACAAGAGTACATGTACATAAACTGCTAGAATATCTTCGTTCAAACTTAAGACAGAGCGCCTCAAAGATGAGTAAAATTCACCCACTATATTTTGTAACTTATGCTGTTTTCGCATTATCGGAAAAAACGGCCAAAAGATAACTTTATCGTCTTTGGTTCGATGTGAAACATGTTCCATGTGGTGGTTAGTCATCTTACGGAAGCCTTGGTGTGAGTGTCGCCAAAGTCAAGCAGGCGTAAATAGCCATATAGTATCGTTAAGGAATTAAATTTGAAGAAAACCAGCTAAACACGAATTGATACAAAAGTATTAACTTGTTAACTTACAAAAGTTTGCAAAAACGCAACAAAATCGAGCCGTCTTTAAGGCGGCTGATACTAGATGGCTGAAAAAAATGATAATAATAATTTACGACAATAATGCACAAATAAGAAAAACATTTGCTTTACTATATGTAGCAAAGCCCGACCTGACGCCGGAGGAACTAGCGAACGTCGAGGAAAAGACGTCGTATTCCACCATGACAATGCCAGGCCACATAGGTTTTTAGTTACCCAAGAGAAAGTGACATTGTATCAATGGGAAATGCAGCCGCCGTACAGTATGAGCTTTGCTATCCGTTTCAATCTTAGTAAACTTCCGTTAATGGTATTATTTGAATTTCGATAAGAGAATGCAGTAAACCCTTGACCGCCCAGAAACTACAGATGTAAAAATGTACATTGGTTGGCAAATCGAGAAAAATAAAAAATAGTCAACCTTAATTTTCAAATATTAAAAAAAAATCAGTGCTAATCGGGGCAAGTGATCTAACAATTAGGTTTTTGAGAAAGACTACGATAAAGTGTATTTCCTATATCAAAGAAAGGCTTTACTGACCTTCCCAAACAAATAATGAACATTTATTCGTTCCCTGCAAATTATTATTAAGGTTAATAATGTTAAAGTTTTGATATTAAGCGCTGATTTCTAATGCTATGAGGCCTGATAAGACAAAGTACCAGGCGATACCGTTCGTAAGTAAGCGAGCCGTCGTGTTATGATTTAATATTGTCCAATTACTACTTTATAGGAACGAGAATGATGATCTCGAGAGATCCGCTTTTGCTGTGCTTGAAAATTGATTGAGCCCTTTGTGTTCTTATTATTACCTATAACTCTTCCGCTATCATAGACATAGTTACGTTTGCCCAGCCCGAGAAGCGATATGTTATCCCAACTTGTGTTCAATGTGCTAGATAAACCATATTTTAACCATAGTGAACGATTTCGTCACCTGTAGTCTAGAAATAGGGCTCGAATGTGGCTATAGGTGTTCTAACCCGGTTAACGCATATATCAGTAGCGGGGACGTTTATCGAACAGGGTCTGGATCCGCCTTAATAGAATATCTCCACTTACCTTTATAGCCATCATCGTCAGAGTCTAAGGATCGTGGTTTTACACGATGATGCATACTGCATAGAACTATTAAAGTATCAATCGGTAGTATATACGCGTAAATACTGATTTCAAAGGTTGACAAAGGCTATGCGAAATATATTGAGTACTCTTTAGTGCGCATTTTACTGCATCTGAGTAGCCTTAGCAAATCGCTACGTGCAAAAATGGGCTTTACATTAAGCAACAGAACATTATATAGAGTTAAAGTAGATAAACCTAGAAGTAAATGCAGGCAAAAACAACGGTCTCCGCAGATAAAATCACAATTTTTTTAGAACAAAAAATTTTTTAGTTAAATAACTGACCGCTTGCTAGTGGCTTATATAACTCCTGATTTTTTATCCATATAATCACACCTTATTGCTATACGTTCTCGAAAATTATTTTTTTAAATTAACGAATAGCATTTTGGCTATATAATAGAAGAATCTTCAACGAATAAAGAGGTGTATTTTTTTTCCGAAGAACATGTAGTTTCTGACAGTGGTGTTAAATAAATTGCAGCTGATATAGATTCACCATCCTCACTATATATAGCACTTTAAATATAAAGTAACAGTTGACATTTTACTTATTTTGGTTTCTGTCAATTAAAAACACTTTGGACTCATTGTTAGCCAGGTTGTTCAAAGTCGCCGAAACTCTTTCCCTGAAAACCGACGTAGAGGAGTCTCGTAATATATATAAGCGTTTTAATTTCCTTTGCTTTCAATTATCCTACAATTTAAGTGAAGAAACAGTTATAACTAGGATTAAGACAACTGCAAATAAGTTTTTAATAAAATTTTGTTCGACCAATTAACAAACCACACTGAGGCTTTACTATTTCACTGCGATATGTTCAACGGTAAATTTCATACTACTCTTTGGATAGTCGTAAATGTGTAAATGTATTATTTTTTAGTATGAACTACGGCACGAACATATAATGAATACTGCAAGACGATGCGTCAACATATTAAAAATGTTACATCTTAATTGTAAAAGCATACGTTCAATAGAGCATTTGCTCATGTTATACTTAACATTTGTTTAGGTGCACAATAGCTCAACTGTTCCAGTTAGATTCCAGCTAGTATTGTATTGTTTTTTCCAAAAAATATCGAAAGAGGGGCTCCTGTTTTTTTTTATAACCATGTCGTAAAGCAAACGCGACCCAACGCTCAGTGCCACACCTCGATAACAGATATACCATGATAGCCACAAGTCAAATATCCGTAACGTTTACCTGCTTGACTAGGATTGTTGAATGTCTCTGTTCTCCTTGGACATCAGATCCTCATTACTTTCCATATTTCATAACACCCTACAACAAGCGGGTTTTGGTTCCGCGATCGTAGCAGAACTTTGGAATAGCATCATTGACAGTGATGACACGCCTTCATGGCTCAGATAGGCCATGCTACTTCATATGGTGGGAAATGTGAACAGGCAGAACTGTCAGGTACTTTGTTTCTTACCCACCTCAGCTCCCCCTGCCGTGGCAGCAGCAGCGTGCGAATGGGTAGTCAGGAGACTGAGATAGGCCAAACTGGTGTCGCACCGTGAGTGGAGTCGAGTTGAAGCAAACTGGCGTCAAGGTAAGTGGCAGCTGGGCAGGACCGTGAGGCACAGGCCGGCGAGGGAACAGCCTTTGCAAAGGAGGCCTTGACAACGCCTCACATACAGATGATATAGAGACAGGCTAAGTACTCAGGGCCACATGACGAGCAGACTCCACAGAGGCGTTCTCTATGCTGTGCCCAACTAAAGCAGGCCCGCTAACACTAATGCAGGGTGTAATTGTACGTAATTACTTGTGATGAAACCGGAGGCGGCAGTGGCTGGAGGCAAAGGGGCAATGGCAGACGCAGCACTAGAGGATGATAATTGCTGCATTGCCGTGACGGTATTGCTCGGCCCAGCCATCTCAATGAGCCTACGATTCCTGCTACCCCGAGCAACACTATCACGACGACTACTTCTGCTTTCTGCTACTAGGACGGGTACTGCTGGCCGAGGGGGCGGGGGGGGCACGTTACATAGAGGACACAGTACACGCAACTCTAGTACGGGGCAAGAGGCACGGCGAGGGAGCATTATGGGACAGGCCCAAGCAACGGACCGCATACACATAGTATTGCTTTTTTGCAGTTATGACCTTTACTGATAATCACACGTTTCCTTGACGCCGCTGCCATCAACTATAAGCCGTGCCGTACGCCAATTAACTTACAGCAGTCCCATATTCACTCATATCGTTCTCTTCGAAATGTTTTGAAAATGTCCCTTTACGTGAAATGGCGGTGAACATCGTAACGGTCGGCAGGTACAGGAGTTCAACGTAAACATGCCAAAGTCAACCTTTGCGTACATTTGAGGCTTTGTTTGTATGGTAACACGTTTACTAGACCACCATTACGTTAACACCACCGTAATTAGACCCCAGGTACACGTCCGGGACGTTGTACAACGGCTTCAGTTGTGCCTCGACGACCAGGACAAGTCCGAACCGAGTTCGAGCTTTGCCAAACCCATGGCAAAATGCACGAAGAAAAACCAGAGTAGAATGCCATCGGTAGCAACTTGTAAGTTTAGCTGTGCCTTCCGGCATGAGACCTTTTTTAAGATGAGTTGAATTCAAGTTGATAGTTGCAAAGAATGATTACCAACACAAAAAAGGCTTGTCCAGTGACCTAAATAAAGTATTATTAATTAATTTTCATTGAGTTCCTATGAAAATGAGCAAATAAATGAAAGTGATTTATGCCAATGATACAGGTAGAAAAATCGTAGCGTAAGCTTGCTTCAAAAGAGCACGTAAAACAATGAATGGTTTGACCGTTGGCAAATAGCCCTATCCATGTTTCAAGATGCAGGAAAACGTTAATAAAATTTTTTATTTCTATTGAGATATATTTGACATTTGGGATAACAAAGTGGTTTCAATATCGAATACAATTGTTCCAGTTTGGCCAGGACTAACCCTTAACTACACCTACAGTGCCCAAGGCACTCCAAGAGTCTGAATAATGTGATTAGCATTTGCCTTACCAATAAGCTGTATTGAATTAGGCCTAAATGGCCTTTACATGACAACCAGGGAGTAAAGAGGTGCTACATTGGATTGCGGTTGAAGAATATTTTAAGTGCAGGCAAAGTATTAAAAACTCGCCAGTCTACTAATTTACGTACTAACGAGTTTGTAATACAAAAAGCAACTGTCAAAGTATATATATATACCCCTCTGCTTTTCATCTCGGCTCACGAACGAACAAATTGTCCGTTGATGTGGAATACGGAATCAGAGGCGTATGTGTGCGCCTTTGCACATGTACAGTTGTACATGCGAAGTACATGGAGTCGGAATGAGATTCCTCGATCTAATCTTGCACAATAACCATACACGTGTAATGATTTAAAGAGGTAAAACCTCTCTTAAACAGTAAGAGGTCTGAATGTTGGCAACGAGTTCTAACGGTCATTCAATGAATCATACTCACTTTCCTTCCTACCCTGTAGCTTAGAGCTTCACACAAAGAACGTACCATAGTGTACGATACAGATAAGCCTAGCAGCTAAAGCAAAATTGTAATTGGAAAATTCTGGTGACGTTTCCAAAAAAAAAAGAAAAAAAAAAAAATAGAGCACCGCTGTTTAACAAATAGAAACTGGTGCGTTTCATCTGGAACGTAAGAACAGACTCACAGCAATAGACAATGCTTTAAGTAGGTGAACAGATTTCTTATGTGCGGATATAGATAAATTCTATAGTGAGGTATTAATCCCGATAGTGTCTGTCTAGTTTTTTGAGCTCCATGAAATTGAGAAAGATAGTTTTTTGATTAGCCTAATTAGTTTTATTACTAATAAATAATTATAAAACGATCGTTTGAGTGACACTATATTCAAAACATAACCGCATATATTCCGGTCTGTAATATCCTTTTTCCAGCTGAAGTTTCATCACCTACAGTGAATTCTCTCATAATAGTCCGTTAGAAATAATGTCGTCACTGAATTTATATGTGTTGTAAAGAAATGGGTTATTATCTAGTATTAAACATTGTTCTGATATGAAATACGTTTGAGTATCAGTAGACTCACGGACGAGGTGTTCAACAATGCAGAACCTATATATCGAAAGTTACTTAATCATAATAAATCTACCCTATCATTCACTTGCTTGTGTCATACTCTCGAAACGTAACATTAGCGCAGAAATTAGCCGGGCCAGTCTCAAGGTTTAGAACCAGCTGACGGCGTTATTCATTTATGGAAGCGCTCGCGCGCAGGCATCGTCTGACCGAGCGGTTGGCGCAGGGAGCTTCTGAAACAGTCAGTTTACAACTTTACGTAAACTTCCTTCGCTCTATGAACTATTTCTATGACTTAAAGCTTCCATATTAAACTGCTACATAGAGAAGGGAGCCAAGAACATGTAGGCAGGCCAGTACAGCAGTGTCACCGCACCGCGCTGCACCAGCGGGCAATACGTCTAGATCGAATGTAGCGACTGAAGGCCGCACTTCGACTTTCTTTTATATACGCGTCAGATGTGGGGTGCGCCAGCAAGAATAGCGTCCAGTAACGCTAGGTTCTGTCGAGTAAATCTGGCGAGCAGTTGAACACTCGGATATGTTACGGTGCGTGATTCTGTTTATTTATAAGTGAATGCGACTGTTATAGTTGTGCACCCGTATAGCTAGTTAGGCCACTAGGCGTGTTTCTACCGGTATATAAATCTGCTTTAGCGCTTCTCTTCCACTAACATTAACACGCTGTCGCGGTATGAGGCGTGTCAGTGTGTACGAGATGTCTTCAACTATAAGGAAGCGGAACAACTGGAGAAGAACTGAACTGCGAATCCAGTGACCTTGAATAGGACTATGTTTGCCACCACTTTCTGCCAATACAAATCGTCCGGAAAGGCCAAACAGCAAAATCATGATCCAGCTATCACAGACCTAAAGTGACCATAATTATACATATACCTCAGTTCCATGTTCTTGAGTCGTAAGTTAGCAAGGCTTGATGGCACGCTTTTATCTAATAAAGAGAATTAAAACATTTATATAACATTAGTGCTATACAGATTACGTGCAATCGCCAATCTTAGAAGTCGCTTTCTAGAAACCATAAAAGTCCAACTGTGACCACACAGAAATGTCCGGTTTACGGTCGACCTTTGGAACCATTGGGAAGTACTTCTTTTTTTATGGGCATTGGCTTCTTCAACGCCTTCAAACGAGTTCTTTTGTATAATGCCAGTTTTGCGTTTAGTACGATGTACTACTATTTTTGTAGCGAGGTGCGCATGGGAGCCGAATTGCATTATCCAGCTCCCTGTGTGGAAGATGCTTGAAAAGTCTTTAGTCCTGAAGCAAATCTTCGTAGTATTCCTTGCAACTAACACGTTAATACAGAAACCTCAATTGGGGTAATGTTTTAAAAAAATTGTGACGAATTATTCTGACATCATCTTTAGATGAAAGATTCGATCAAGTTCAACGAGATAGAGTATTTCCGTTATTAATTATTATTATTATTATAGCTATTGGCGGCCAAATAGTCAGAGTCAAGTTCTTCTTTATGTCAGCCAGCATAAGGGCACACAATCCGGTTTTCGCGAATCAATTTCAACGAGCAGCTGTACTCATTGCGACAAGAAGAGATGTTAAATTGTCTCGCTGAGATTACTTTCATCAGTTTACTGTCCGGTTTACTGAAGAATCGGCATTCAACAAACGTTTTCAGGCCTTAGTTGACCTCTCCCAGCTTAGCCCGTCGAATTCTCTGATTTTTACTATTTCGTAAACAAGGGTCATCCGTTGAAAAACGTCGTGGCAGCATATGAAGGCCTTATGAATTTCTCTAAAGATACGCACCTGCACTAGATTAACAGGGTTTGGACAGTGCCGTTCGAAAAACAGCTAAATCAGGAAAGCCTTTTTGTGGCAAGACCATGACAACAGGAACCGTTGACAAAACGCCATGCATAAATTTAGTCATGGACACAACTATAAGCCGCGAATTTCTTAATAAACTCAGAACAAAAAGTTTTTTTTTATTCTGCATTCTTTACCCTGACAACATAAATTTAACTAACCTCGTACTTTAGAAACATTTCCATTATTCTCTACCACTAATAGATATTGTTTTATGAATTTGGTATAAAATGAAGCGGATAGGCGGCATGTATAGCGTCCCCGTGATAGCTTAGCTTTTGCCTGCTAACCTCAGGGGCACGTTGTGATGTAAGTGGGAAGCCGGCCATAGACAGACTTCGTTTCTGATGAAGTTATGCCTAACGGCGATACGGAACGGAAAACTGTATGCCACTTCATTGTACAGCTATTTTTAACTTTTTCTTTTCCATTCAGCGAAATATCTTAGGAAGGCGATATGCCATCATATCCACTAGAATCACTTGATTAATATGTTCTCATTTTACTACCGTCTGCTGACTAAGCTTTAGCGGTGCCTACAAGAATTGTGTGTACAATATGATGTTGCCAAAAATAATGCATGTACAAAGTATCCAGTGAATGAAGTACGAGCCTGTTTGGCCTGCTGACCGCAGGAGGCCATCTGCTAAATAAAACACAATGAGATAATTCCTAACCAAAATAAACCAGTCATTTTTATGATTGCAAGTTTATCGAAAATGCTTTTAATCGTGCGTGAGACACTGTATGATGTGCCTACTTTAATGGTTCGCATGGCTTACAGTTAAAAAGCACGACTATATTTTTATAATCAAATAACTAATAATTGTTACGGGCAGATATTAAGAAACCTCACAGCAGTTCCCTGACAGAATCTAAGGTTTAGGTAAGGGTTAGGCGCTATGGAGTAATGGAGTTTTCGATTCAGCATAGAAAACGAAAAATTGTACTTGCAAATGTTGTCCTAATTAGAATTTTAACGGAAACACACCTTATCGTAATGCAGGAGCCCAAAACCACTTTGTTCCGTCCTAATGCGTAAGCTTGCCATGAATAACTGCTTTATTAAACGTTTGCTCCAAATTTAACGAAAATTCATACATCTTTCTGTGTTATAAAATCAGCCGCCTAGTAACTTACCAAGCAGAGCCTATTTTTAACGTAGCGTACTCCATATGAGCCGCTCGTAAACTCTAATAGCTCGCCTGCTCCTGCAAGTTGGCTATCTGTTGGATCAAGAACATTTTGAAGTCTTGCTCGTGACGCAATAATGAAAAATAGAATGATTCGCTTATAGATAGTCTTGTCCTATTCAGCTATACAGGGACATATTACTGAACCGTTTTTGGCAATAATAATAGTGATTAGCACTAGAAAGTGCGTCTCTATGGATTATTTCTACAATTGATTAGTTATTCAGACAGGCGTTCTACATCCGAGGCTTAGCCATAGAATGATACGAACCTCTATGCACTATTCTTAGCGAGTACGTATTCTCGTTCTGTATCGAAGCACGGACATATATGTGGCCAACATACACATTGGTCCTTATTTTCCTCGCTTAATTTGTCTGAATTTAGACGTCGTGAAACAGGGAGGACATTAGTGGCAGTATGACAATGTTATTATTATTATTGTTATTAGCAAAGAGTCACCGATGTGTTGCAACGTACCCATAGCTCTCGTACAATTACAGTGTGTAGCCAGACACGCTTCCGACACAGAAGCGCCACCGCAACAAAAGCTCATACAATTCGATGAAGTCCTGCAAAAGAGGTTTTGCCGATATGGAAATAAACTTCCTACTTAATAGCACGTACAGCCATAGGTAGTGTCAACTAGAACGGTAAGACACCTAAGAAAGAGCTTTTAAGGATTTGCATGAAAGCAGAGCTTGGCTTTCTTTTGGTGATTCCAAGTCACTAAAGGGGGTTACAGTTTTTAAACAGAACCGTTGATTAACGCGAAATTCTATGACTAATGGAAAACAGAGCACGTGGGTGCACGAAAGTGCTTTTCGAGACCTCTTTCGAGACTCTTCATCAGGTCCTTTGTCAACCTGAAGCGCACTTGTCGAATCGATTGCTTCTTCGACAGACAGGAGGTAGGCCAGGAAAAGCTTGGCTATCTCTTATTTCTAAGTTGTGATTATCGCATTCTTGACAAAAACGTCTTATTCGGACAATCTAATAGAGACTGACGGCTATGTCAGAATACCATGTGGCTGACGCACGGGGCAGTGCAATTTTCTGTAAGATAATGTTTAAATAGGAACTCTAGAGAGACTATCGAACACTTAGTCGGTAGATTGGAGTTTTCAAATTACGAAACCGAGAGAATTTTAATTCAAAGCGTGTTGTTTTAGGCAGGTAGATACAAAAAATCGATTTAAAGGTCGGGTCCAAAGCATATTATAGCTAATCAATATGGGCTCGGAGCAGAGTTTTAATGGCCAGCAGTAAAAGAAATGTTCCCAGTCAATGTGATTTTTTGACGTTTGCCCTTAGGTTCCTATGCACCTTGACGGCCCATGTCAATGACATATCTCTTGTATCGTAATGGCAGCAGTAGAGGTTGCAGGGCGCACGTAGAAGCCATATAACTCGAAGCACCCACCGAAGGTTACGACCCGCTCGTTCCTCTTTAAATAGAATGACATTTTGATTGTCACCGGAGCTGGGTCGTGATTTAATTCGGCAGGTAGTGAGGTGACTATTTGCTATAATATTGCATAGCTCTGTGAACAAGTGGCCCCATTTTTAAATGATCCGTGCTCGTACAACAAATTAAATTGCTAAAATTACTCCGTTTGATATAGATATCTACTCGACCGGTATTTGCGAGAGAGATAAAAGTAGGCTTATACTTAACTAAGGCTTAGGTCACCTAATATCGTTTACAGATAATTTTTTCCTCAGACGACCTGCAATATACCCTGCCAAACCGTGCCGCTGGCACGCTTAGGATATAAACGAATATTAAAAACCGGTACGCAGGGTTCTCGCGTAAAGCTCCAGAGTATGACTTCAAGCTGAGATGTTTCCAATTCTTTGACCTATACCGTCGGAAAAATTTGAAATACCTTATGGCATACTTTATAGGTGTTACTTTATGGCATAAGCATTGTTCGTGCATAGCGTCTTTAAAAATGAAACGAATGAACTACGGAATACGACGCAGCAGGTAATCTAGAAGTATTAGTTGATCTTTGACAATTTCGTGTTGGACACGGCTGGTTAAAAATCTGGCTAAAAAGATCTGTTTTTACATTTAAACGAAGATAGAAGAAACGTACAGAGGCCAAACGGCGTAAAAGTCTATAGCACAATACGCGAATTTTAGCGGCCGAAGTCCGTCCGAAGCTTTGAATAATTAACAAGTAAAATTAGGAAGCTCGTTGTGGTCCTCGCAGCGCGTTCGTCTATAATGAGACGTTGGATGGTGGACTTGAAATTTTGCACCAGTGACGCAGGCCCTAGCTAGGTGCATTGCTATCTAAATATATTTTTTCGCACAGTAAGAGTTGAAACGATACGTTATCGCCATATCGCATACCGTCGAGCCTGAGTTCGATTTTTTCATTTCTTTAAAAACAATATCTTAACGAACTTTATATTGGAAACAGTACTTGTCCTCGTAATCGCCTGGTTAAATCGGGCAAATGGCTTAAAATTATGTTCCTCGATTGACCTGACTGAGTCATCGTGAAGTCGCGCAGATCTCAAAACGTTTTAAATCAAATTACTAGATTTGATTATATTCCATGTTAGAATTGAAAAGAACTCTATTCCTTCAAGTTAGTTCCTATTATGATTTCACAAGCACCCAGCGTAGCAATTGATTGCGTCATATTCAGATAATTAAATTATCTAGTTTCCAGCCAAAGGAAGATTTAGTTAGAATCGGACGTGAAATCGGGCGACTGGGCTGACAGGCAACTTCTGATAACCTGAATTTAGCCATATTTTGCGGACAAATGGAGCATAACTATAGAAGCCACACTGCTTATCACTTCTAGTTGGACAAGACATAATGTATGTTCATTTATTTTTATCTGTTCCAATCGAAGCTTCTGCCGTGTTTCGTCTCGACGACATAAACTTCAATGATCATGAAATCAATATGATCTGTTAGCGCTTCGTAACAAAATAGTTCAATATTTGCGATAAAAAGCCCTATTATTTTAGTTTCTCCATTAAGTTGATAAGAGCGCAGCGAGTGATCCGAACATATTATAGCAACGTGCTCGCTCGAGTGAGAGGGCCTGCTTGTGCGTGTGTATATATATATGGAATGGTTACTTATGACGAGATATGGGTCAGTTAGAACTTCTCACGGTTCGTATCATTCGGGTTGCGACTAATAATGACGTGAGCCAATAATGTAATTAACCGCTCTCTGTTCGCAAAGTTTTCATCCGCCTTCCAAAATCTAGGACCTGTTCCTAGCCTCACCGACGCAGGCCAAAGTTCGAGATGTATCTCGGAGTAAACAGAAAGACTGCACTTTCGTTTAAAGGCACTTGGTTCATACCTCGTTCGCGAAATAACGAACGTTGATGAGAATTCGCTTTTTATTCAGCCTATACGATTTTATTTCATACGCTGGAAATGCAAGATATTGATTAGAAAACCATATTAATAATTACTATTCCATGTGTGTCCATATAATTTGACTAGAATGCTTATTTGTTAGGGATAATTTCCGTTATCGAACGTAACGTTATCCGTAACGGTGCATATGTAGGTGACATGATAACTCTTTGGTAATTAAATTAGTGTTCAGAGTCGCCGTTGACGGCGTATTGGTAGATTTGTCAAGTGCGAATAATTCGAAAGTTACTTTCATTATTCCATGCTACATGATCAAATTGTACGCTATACTCACGCTACGCTGTGCGTACACGAGCCCATGACGCCGATCGCTAGTGACCCCCTTCTATTTCATTCCCATGGCGCACCCTCTGCCTTTTGCGTGAAGCCCCGTTCGAGGCAATGCTGCCATTACCTTTCGGGCTGTAACGCCATGGGTCATCGTGCACAGCGCAATTCGACGAACGTATGCTACAACGTGTGATGCTGAAATGGGGTCGACGAAATTTTATAGCCCGTGCCATGCGCTGGAATCCCTTATCGCTGCCAACTGCTAAGTACAACTTCGCTATACATATAGGCGTATGTGTACCAACTATAAAAGGCACTTCATTTCATCATAGCTTTTCTCTGGTCTCCTGACACGACTGACTGGGTCATTCTCCTGCAGCTTGCCTAGGGCTTGCATCTAATACCGACTGAATCCGTTCAGTTTTGCCTAATTTGCCTAAAGCCGTTTGGTGTGCATAGAACAGATCTAGCGAAACATCCTTAAGGCTTAGTCAAGCCAGCCTTTGCCTAACAGGCGCCCAACTGGTAGCATTATCGTTCCATTAGTTAGAGTCGAATCGTGGCACCGCAGGATCGCCTAGCGCTGCATGACGTCCGCGGATGCCGTTAAGCAGAGGGAGAGTCTCATGTTCGAGGCGTGTTGCATCTAACGCGGAATTTGAGTCACCTTCCCGGGAAGGGGCGTGAGCTGCTCTGTAACCGCAAATATATCCGATAAGCAGAGATGGACAGCAAACGGATTTGGAGTGTGATACCATCGCTCGAAGAGTTACGAACTAAGCTTTTTACATAACCCTGTTTCTTTCAAGCACCGAGCGTGTGTATGTATATACACGAGAAATTGTGTTCATTACCAACATTTATCAAGCGCAGCGTAAACGTGCGGTAAGGCCAAGGAAAGCGAAGAAAAAATTAGCTCTTGCAATTGACAAAAATGTGACGACTTGTTGTGTTTAACGAGATTGCTATTTCTTGCGGAACATAGAACGAAACTAGGATTATTCCTTTGAGGCTTTTTGGCTAACTTTCGTTGGATAAGGTATAAAGAAAGCCCGAGATGAAGCTAGTCTATCTTTAACCAGCGCGTGACTTCTCGGCATCGTAATTTCTACTGTTTCAAATATAAATCCGGCAAGAAATGCAGAATCTTGGAATTCAAGATCCACCTTAAGGTTAAACACATAGACATATAGTTTTTTCTTTTTTTTTTTGAGATACTTATTTGATATATACTTGCACTGAGTTGATATACTAAAGCTGAATGGTTTTGTTTAAGGAAACACGCGGAGGCCTGAACACATACAAACCTGGCCGGAATGAACCAGTAGATCCCTACAGATACTTTTTGCATCGATTGCAGCTCGAACATTTGTTCATTTATATGAGAAAAGGCCTATCTGCAAAAACTGATACCTCATCAATTGATCTATCGACTATACCTCAGTCCTACCAAGAATGCCAATTGTATCAAGAAAACCAGAACGCGCACTTGCTTTGAAGATGAATGAAGACACTTTTAGAATATTAATACCGTATGACGAATTTAGGGTAAGTTCGAAGTTTCATTTTCTTGTAACAGTGATAACAGCTTTTTTTTTTTTTTTGAGTAAGAACAGACCGCTTTAGGTTCTCTGAAATAGAATTACTAAATGAATGAAGTGCTCAAGCATAGCTAATTCTCAGCCACATCTCCAGCACTGTAATACAATTTTGGGCCGCACAAATTTTCTGTAGTGTACGGTGTGTACGGCTGTGCGTACAAGTTGGACAAATATTTTTTGGCTGACCTCCTACGTAATTTCGAACTCATAATGAAACCTCCAACCAATGAAGACCAATGAAGCAACCATATGAAGTCACCTCACCTGCTGACAGGATTCGGCACGACGCACTTCTAAAGCAGACGATATAGGCTACGCAACGTTAACGCCGACGGACTGCAAACTAAGGAACATACTATTAGGATAGATAGACTAGCCACTTGAAGACCAACGCGCTGCTATGCTGATTCAACCTTTGAGCTTTCCGCATGAAGATTTCGATACTTTCTGTGACTATGAAGATGTCAATTTTGCTCAGCTATAAAATTTATTGAACTTCAATAGGGTTCGTATCACAAAGTACACTGTTCGAAAGGTATATTCAGAATGGCGACACAGGCTTTGTTGCAGGCTGAAATTGATGGGACGATTATCGCCGAAAGCTCTCAACCCTAACAAAAAATACACATACCAAGTTCTTTGAAGTGTTGTCTGTAATGATTCTTAGTAATGTTCGTGCTGAATTTAATTTCAGTCACCTCCTGCTATGCATGCCGTTTCAAGTATTGCATCTTCTCAATTCAACAGGTCACATGCTTGAAGGTCTACGACACAGTATTACGGACCTGAGTTAGGTAGGGCCTGTCGCGTGTCTCTTTGCATTTTCTGATATCTTTTGACCTTCGCAGGCTCGCCGACAACAGATGTATAAAACTTGGTCGGTTTGAGATACAACTCGTAATTAGTTTATAGAGTCCTACTATTAGCGATTTCAATTGAAGTTATAAAAAAGTCTTTCACTCAAGAGCTAAATGGAAAATTCGATTTCGAGTAACTAATAGTAGTATAACATGTAGGGTGCTGTTAAGGTTTACATATATTTAACTACAAACGAAATCCATACGCCAAAGGCTGAAGATAAGACGATAGACCATAGACGGCTAAGACTACAAGTTCCGAGTGGGAGGTAGTCATGTAATCTCGGTGAATACGGCAATAGTAGGCAATAAAGTTGAATGATCAATTTGTAACACCAAATTGACTACTATCGTCCGCATTTGGTCAAATATTTCTCCATCAAGCATCCAGTGTGTGTACCTTAGGAACGGCGAAGCATCACAGTTCTGTATCCAAAGGGATACCTGGTTATGGCGAGGGCTAATAGAAGTCCGATATAGGCTAGCAAGCATATCGAAATCCGGCGTTGGTCATATCGATGACGTATCATCTCTAACCGCTCGATGGCAAACGTAATTACGGGAACTAGGCAAGCGGGAAGTTAATTTTTAAAAGCATTCGGTGGTTTTTGTCGCTGTTCAGGATCCGCATGCCAACTTAGAAGCAAGACCCCCTTCAGATTGTTTCTGGACGTCGTCATAAAGCATAACAGAGACAACTTATTGTTATGTTTGCTCTACCAATAGGATAATATATCTATGCCGTACATTAGCAGATATATTTACTGTGTTGTTACGCTCTATTTAGGTTGGACGGTTGATTTTAACCAAAAACAACAATTTCTTTCTTCCAGACCCTCTAGAGACCCTGTAAATATCCATTGGATTTGATTACAATTTAGAAAGATTGCGCATAAGCTTCTATTGCCTGTTCCAACCCAACGTAAAATGAACGGTTGACGACGCTGCAGAAAAACCAACTGCGTTTTACTAACATATACGACAGAAAAAATCCCCGTTTTAATTTTATGTTTAGCTTTACTTGACGTCTGTTGGGTGAATATGTTTTCCTGTTTACAGCCATGCTTGACCATTGACTACAACCAGTCAACATTTTATGTGAACATGTTATGGGACGCATACAAATCTATGCATGCCCAATTGCAGACACGGTTTATTCATAGAAAAAAAGATACTTTTCGATGATTTTATTCCCGTCATATGGTACTGTTGACGTTCCTATCGTGTGAATATATATAGATATATATGGAGACTGCTTTTAAGCCGACAAGGTGTGTTAATCTAAAAAATTACCCGAATTGCGGACATTTGTGTTAGGTGATTAATAGGTTGTATGTTATTGTACTGATAAGCATTGTAACTGACACTTTTAATAGGGTTACATGCATTCGGAGTGACTAAGGCCCCGAAAGTTAACCGAGATAATTTACCTTAAACGTTTCATTACTCATTTCCTGTTTGGAGAGACGAAGCTCACTGTCCAACCGACCGGAATTGTACAAAGCATCAGCACTCGTTTGTCCATATAGTCCGGCTAAACTCATGCATAGCTGCAGAATAGCTCTGGGTCTTCGCCCCACTGCTATACGCACCTAAATCTCTCATCCACGAAACATTGGGATTGCTGCACGCCGGCAAGCTCTTATGACACTGTCTGATCTAAGCGCCATTGAACCTCCACGAAGCGGCCCATTCGACAAACGTGTATCTGCATATGTATTATCCATTTTTCAGCCCATAGCATACTAGACCTATGCACTAGATAATTCTGGTACTTATTACCACAGTTGTACTAAACTCAATAGGTAGATGTATCACGAACTTGATATGGAAGCAGTTTTTGTGATAGAGCACGCACGCTCACCGGCAGAGTTACAAGCAGCGCAAATGTGGAGACGTACATATGAGAAGAGGAAAATAATCATGTACGTTAAAGTGGTAGGCTATCGGCTTCGTAGTAGATCACAATTGTAACATGGCGAATTCTGGCTTCACTGCGTCCAAAGTTCAATTGATATCGTAACTAGCATCTACGAGGGCTCTTGGCCGTGTACAGCTTGACGTATTTGCAATGGGCCACGTAAAGGAAAGCATCAAATACGCTCATTGGCTGTGTAACTCCGACAAGAGCAAGGTTTTTGCAAATAGACTGATCCATCAGTCTAATGTTTTTGTGTACAATCTGAAATCTATGGGCTCTGACGTACTTGGTAGCTTAGTTAAAAATCATATACATATATATATACTTAGACGTTGTTATGAAGTAGGCTTATAAATTGGTGAGTTTATTATCTCAGCTGAACTGCCTTAGACGCCATGAATTTAAGTGAAGTCGAGTCAACATTCTTATTTACTGATAAAAGTATTCTGTGGGGTGCTGTACATTGTACATTATGAAAAATTTGACAGCTGCCATATGTGGCAACAGAGTTTAAAACGACACACAAAATCGCGAACCTGTACTTGCACACAGCTGTCAACATGCTCACATTAATTTTTCAGCCCAATTGTGCCGTGAGGGTTAATTTAGCTTCGGCTATCTCAGAAAACCCCAAGTACTACATTAAGATGTGGGATGGAAACAGCTATTTATGATGGCAGGTTTAGGTGCTCGCTCGCTAAATACGATCTATCTAGTAAACAATATATTTGCAATTAGTTTAGCGTCGGATTTTAGTTCGTTACGGAGCGCCCCATTGGTACCGACGAAGCCAGGCATGCTGTATCAAGGCTATGATTAAAACAATGTGCTACTTATGTAAATGGAAGTTACGATGGAGGATCGGGCGAATTTATCAGTCTCGTAACTTTGATTTACTGCTTCAACAACTGCTCGTACTGTTACTGAAATATTTACACTGACATCGTTAAATAGCGACACCCATTGATATAGACGGTTTCCTCAGGCCGAATGGCAGGCCTGCAGATGAATTTAAAGTGATCTTTTTTTTAGTTTTAATTAATTTCTATACGCTTTTTTTATCTCTCACAACCAACAGATCGCGCGTAAGAAGAATCGGTCTTTTCCGAGTGAATTGTTCCATAACTCTGCTAGATTGTGTCGTGTGAAAACGTCATGGAATTTGTGTGATTTTATTAATTGAGAAAAAACAAAAATATTTTTATATAAAGCATACACATGCTGTGTAGTGCAGCTTAAAAACGAAATATGTCAGACGCTATCAGTCGTTATCCTGGGATACGATTATATCTAATTGACGCATTCTCAATATATACGCATATATATTAACTTGAGTATATACGTACTCATGCTATTATTTCTATAGAATCTGGGAAAAATCCTTTTTCTGCCACCCTACTTAGATGACAATTATTTTTTGATAACAAATCGCGTTTATCAAAACGTTAACAAGACGTACAGAGATCTACCTGGAGGTCTAGCGAACTTGATTAACTCGTACACAGGCCACTGTATATTGCGATGTTGTGGCCGCCTTTCTTAGCCACGTTTCTAAAACTAGCGCTGACGATATGTCTAGCCTTTATTTTCTACGAAATAAAAACGAGCCTACGAAAGTAAAACCATAAAACTAGGTGCCGTTAGATTTAATGTTAGCCAATATCAAGCTGGTATTTCACACGAAAACAATGTTTAAGAACAATTGTCCTGTTTGTCATGTGTATAAAAGTATACCATTTTTTGTTTTTTTTTTTCGTCTATGAAATATCGTGATTAAGGTTAAATGAATTTACAATTGAAAATAATCATTCTATTAGCAGCTTACAGAGGTTGAGTCGAAGTAGCAAATAATTTAAACTTTCTTTTTATTATGACTATAAATAAGAATTTATACTACCTCCCATTTAGACGTTCATATGCTAATAGTGATGATCTGGCAAGATGTCGAATGACGTGCGAAGACTCAGTAGTTTCCATCCTCAAACGCTGCACTGTCTTCTACCGTTATACAAGCCGCCTGGGAATCGTGTCATTCTCCTTATGAATCGGTCTTCGTTTCGGTTCCTGCCGCTCACATTGTAAAAATCGAGGCGTACGCAGACCGGCATGTATGTTATATTCAGGCATCCATGACGCCCTTTAGCTAACACTTGCACAACTCATATTACTGCTGTACATAAATAGGCCACGGAGATCGATCCAATGGCTACAGATCAAACATTATTTTCAATTGAACTTGTCACTATCCTAGTCCGCGCTGTTGCTAAGAAGGTGACGCCTATTCGTTTCTACTTGGTCCCGTTTCTCATGTTATACCTTTAAAAATTTTTTTCCACTTTGTCGGACGAAAATGTTGTTCGATCATTTTTCTCTTCGGACCGTAAAACTTTACCTTAAAAATTACTATATCAAGTGGCGAATGCTCGGGTGACAGTGTTCTCGACGTTTCTCAGGCATTCTGTATCTACTGAAATAACTTCGAAGTAGTTGCATATGTATGACTGGTATTCTATAACTGGGTACTGCTCAAAATCTACCCGCTAAAGTCCAGAATACGTTCGCGATCCCCAAAAACGCAATATTTATCTTTTCGAACTGTACAAGGATCGTCCTAGGACACTTTGGGCCTACATCTCTTGGCTATAGGGTCGTCACTATAGCAGAACAAATTTTCTAAGCTGCTTCTGCAGTCCTTTGAGAACACTAGCAGGCAGGCTGGCGCAAGTACTTTCTTTACGCCAAACACCTGAAATTGGGGTCCGAATTTAAGATAAACTCCTGTGATTCTAGGAACAGAATAACAACAGTTGATAGGGCAAAGGGCGAACTGACCATTAGTAAACAATAAATTAAGAAACGGAGCAATAAACAGAACCCCTATAGCCTAATACATTGCAGTAAATGATTTAGCAACCATAATACATGATAGTTTGCGAGATTTTCGCAGGTTGGAAGCTATACGAAAAAATTACAATGAAGCGTGGCGCATAAAGCGTCTATTGCGTTCTATATTTAATAAAATTCAGCACTTTTCTAGACCGGATCTAGCAAAAGACGTGAACAGCAAATTATAATAACGATTTGTGTATGTTTAGTTTTGTACGTAATAACAAAATTTGCCTCTTTGAAAAAGACACTTTGTCATACAGCACTCATAACTAAATGATAAAAAAAACAATTCGGACCTTGACAAAAAACAAACTGGGTGAAACATCATTTGATCAATAAACGGCTAATCAAAATTTCAGATATAAGTCTGTTACATGTTAAAAGCAGATTTTCATTGGCACACATTGACGCTGTACTTTAATATAGCTGCATATTTTTAGAAGTGTTACGGTAAAAAATAAAGTTAACCACTTTATCACTACGAATAAAGCTAGATGGCTTTTAAGGGCGATCAAATGAAGTGGTTGGGATTTGATTATATCATTTTACAGTCAATCAGTTGTTTTAAAGGTCTACGTCCACTAGGGAACACGTTGCCAATATAAAGGCCGCTACAGATCGACGACATCGCAAGAAAATTGTCCATGATGAATTACGTCTTTTCGACTGTTCATTACAGGTGCCAAGGGATGAAGAGTCGACGGATGCAATCGAAAAAAATGAGAACCGTTATGATCAACTAATTTTTAATATAAACATAATTTTTAAAGTGCATCTTTAATTTTGTTGTATTTAAAAGACCATAAATTGGTACGTCCATGGTTCAACGGTGCTTCAAGCATTTGTCAAAACGAACTTAGATAATTATTATTGAAAGCCATCAAGTCCAGCATTTGATGTTTGAACGATTCGTTGAAATTCATCTACGAGGCATTTCGATTTTTACGAGACCATATCAGGTTTGTCGACACACTTTCACTAAAAAATTGATTGACTATTTTCGTATAAATCCATCATGGCGGTCTTGTTCGAGTATGCGACAGCAGCGCCAAACATACTACTAATCAGAATGTATCTGTTCGAGCTAGTCATAGTATATCGTACAAAATAACGTTTATGTAATACGCCAATAATTAGGATTACCAAGCTATAACAGATTTAGAGATTAGACAGGTTTATAATTCCAGTTAGACTGGTAAATAGAATCGGTGACGTTTATAAATGAAGTTTAGTTAACTATCCTACTCACATCTACGTACTTGACGTGGCTTTATGGATAGTGCAAATATATTATACTTTACTATAGTGCTTTATGTAGCAGTCTTAGCAGGCTAATTTAACCGACCAGCACAATTTTGTCCTACTGAATATAACGAACCATCGCTGGAAACAATACAAAGCATCCTCATATGTGAAGGAGGAGTATGCCTAAATTCTACTGACTTTTCGAATTATTTTGCGCCAGAGCCTGAACAGTTACAACCTAAAAACGGAAATCGACATAGGCCTAGCTCTGTGTAGACACTGATACAATGTCTTCAAGGTTTATTGTTAGCATTCGCTAAAACTGCTGAGAGACAGGTTGGTGATTGGCGCTACAAAAATTTTCAAAGACTTGAAAATTGAAAAGTTCCACATGCATGGTAGGAAATAAAATTTGTGGCGCGATCGGAGCCCACTTGAACTCACGAAACTTAAGCAGCTCAAACGCGAGAACTCAACAAACGAATCACGAAAACTAAAATGTTTTTAATAAATCATTAAGTTTTAGAATCAAACCCGGAACCATGAGGCCGGCGCTTCGTCAGCAATGTTAGCACGACAATTTGGAAGGCCATGCCAACCTTCTAAATTTTCCCCATAAGCGACAAGTATTATTATTTATAACGGTATAAAAACGACTAAAAAGGAATTCTATTAATAGGATGTTATGATTCCCAGCATCGTCAGAAGAGTTACCCAATATATTGACATCTGAAGTTACTTGGGAGGGTCGATAATCTCGTGCTAATAAGATTTTTGTTGCTGGTAACTTGCGGTTTAAAGATCGCGTTTACTATATCTTTTTGGTTATTCACAGGGGTGGGTACCTTTGTCTTCCACAAATGACGAACGTACCAGTCAGAGATAACGATCATTAAGATGCAACAATATTGTATCAAAAGTTTAAAAGTACATTCGGTGAGATATTATTGGCTCAGTATAATTGTTCGATTGTTTCAAAAACACTTGATGCGCAGGTTGGCAGACAACAGAAGTTAAGGTCGCAGCCTCTAGATTTTTCATTAAACTGGCATCGCAGGTTCAAATTAAACAAAAAAGAGAACTAGATTACATGCATGACATTTTGCTATTCAGCCGTCTACCAAAAGCTAACTAAATAGATCAATTCCACTTACTCTCTGAATCGTATCTGACCGGATTAGAAACGACCTAGTCAGGCTAATGAAACAATGTATTCAGTCAGGTTGGACAAACGGCAAACGTTTAAACATTATGGAAATCCAGAGTGTAATTATTCATTCTAATTAACGATTGAAGACATGCTGTGGCAAATGCGTATCGGGTCTTGCGCATCTAAACTCTATACGGTTAGAACGGAACGATGGAAAAATCTAGTCATGATTGTTAGTTCAAGAAGGTCCATCTGGTCGAGGACGACCGAAAAACCGATAATCGTCTTCGTGCCTTGCTCCTATTCAGTGATCTTCAACGCATGCAGTCAGTCCCGATTGCCCCAAACCGCGCTGACTCTGCCCCACTCGCTTCATCGTGTAAGCATTTAGAAAACTGGTTCAGCTGTCTTATGCATAGGATTATTCGTACTACCGAGGTTTCTCTGCACGTGCCCTAAATCGGTCGCCAGTGCTGTTGAACTCCTTAGAAGACGCCCCATAAAAGTAGGACACTGACAGTGAAAACGATGAAAACCTGTCGTTCACAGACGTTAGCCAGGAGGGTTGAAAGGTATTCGGTTTCTTCTACTGCCACCGCCACACCTTCAACTGTTAATAGAAGACGGAAATTCTCTCTTCCTCTATATCGAAAAAAAAAAACAATTTTCCATGTGTATTTACCTTCAGAACATCGGGAAGCGTTGTATTTACATAATTGTTATTACGATTGTAAGCACATAGCGCAAGGAGAGAAAAAAAGCAACCTATTTAACGACGAGGTTGGATTTAGGTTGGATGTTGTAAATATTTTAGTTTTCTACGAAACATAAAACGTATTATATAGTAAATGTAACGCGAATTTTCGCTTTTTTTTTGCTCGACGCTGTTGCTTACGTTGGACAACGTAAGGAACAATAAATGCAATTATAGAAGAAGAAAGCTACGCTTCAAAACCGGCACGGATACGGACGACCGTTACTTCGTGTACTAAAGAGATCTAATAGATTAAAGGCAAACTATTGTGGACGGTAAATGCATTTCACAGTCGCAAATATGATCCTTCCATTGAGCTCTGCTGGTAGAGCTGCAATAATCGACGAGCTAATGGCTGACTATTCCCAATTAAATTCAATTAATTTCATCCAGTTCCCAGCATCTGCATTTATCCTGCTGCCTCCACCGAACTCGAGTTACATTTTTTTTCTACGATACTAACTGAGGATATCGTAAATCGTGACTTTGGAACTGCGTTACGGGACGCACTAACGCGCAGAAACAGTGTCTAGGCGGAAGGCTTAAATAATCCTTTGGCCCCCTTTTCCTCGAAACCTGATAGAAAAAAATAGCGCAAATATGAGTTAGTGAACCGGTCTGATCCAACTATTATGTTTTTAAACTGCTACATACGAAAACAGCATATTGTGCAATTACCTAGCTTTGGAACTATGTGGTACTGGCAGACAAAACTGGCTACTAGATATTTTAGCTTTTTAGGAGGTCATGAGAACTGGGTGAGTTTACTTCCGGAGAGAGAAACTGGGAAAAAAAAGATTGTTTAGTTTTAAAAATCAACGCCCAGCACTGAGGTTTTTGTTCCTTTCTCCCAGGGCCACAGCACTGCAACAATTCATTGAAGATTGGTGAAAACGTTAGAAAAAGAGACTTTCGGTGAAAGCCCAGACCGTGACTGGTGCAAACAATTCAAACACTAAGATCGGAATGTTGAAGGTCAGCGGGTAAAAACGTAAGAGTCGAAGGGCGTGAACGCATTGCCGCAATCGAAAAGGCTTCTCGTAGACTCGAATGGCGCTGTCGACCAAAGCTTGCATTTTTAGCACGTTCTAAAGGCACCTAATACGTTGTGGGATGAATTCACACACACAGTTTAGTCCCACGTACGCTTGTATTATAACTGTATATATGACCTTAAAATAGAAGAACGATGCTAAGACGGACAATCGTGTGCGCGCTGTTGCAGCTATGTCTAGGCAGCTCTATATGCATTAGTTGATTTTTGATATCGTCATAGCTTGCTTGGTATCAAAGTGTGGAACAACATCACATTATCCACCCGCCCACTCTGCTCGGCCTGCTCGTCCGTAAGCCTCAAACACTCGTCATCTTACGGACATTCTAGTCATCAAACTTTCGCTCTACTGAACTGAGCTGTCTGCGGACCTTCTAGTGACGAAGGCCCAAGTCAAGGGCGTAATACCAAAACATGAGTGCTTTCCAGTTTTATCCATCTTCCTCTTTCTCATAACCTTGCATTCTCCCGCTTTCTTTCCTTGCACTCGTCATCGTTCAAAAGCATTACATTGGCCCAGACTACGGAAAAAAGCAACAACAGCGACTTCGGCATGACGACAACGATCACAGTAACGACGACGACGACGGTGATGTTGATTGTATTACGATGGCGATGATGGCGGCCCTAGTAGTGATGCTGCGACATGAAAGAGGCGATGGTTAAGACAGACAAGCAACGAAAACACCAAGCGGAAGGGCAGCGGCCAAATACGTGACCAGACTTTTTAGTTCCGGAAGCTACTGCTCCGCCAGTTACTCTGCGATGGCAGCAGCCGCAACACAAGCCGCAGCTAGCTTGGGCGCCGTTGGTCCTGTAAAGAGATACGGAAAACTTGGAAAAAGAAAGCCACTAGCGATGCTCTCTTACCATTGCTGGCGATCAAAAGAACTAGCAGCTGCTGCTTTTATGCACCAGGCCGCTTCGGGCGTCTACGTTCAACCCATCGCTTCTGGGTCTGGTCTCTCTATATAGCTAGTGCGTCATGTAACTACGAAACCCGATGAGTTAGATAAGATAGGGTGGTTAATTTCGAAATTGCGCGGGTAAGAGTGAAAGAGGACGAAGTGACCTGAGAGCTCGCGGAAGCAGGGGTGCCGCCGATGCTCATCCTACTGCTTTATCCATTACTGTTCGTGAGTTGTGTCTGTATACCTTTGCTGTGAAGCCAATACGCCAAAATGTGTGCATATACATCTGTGGTTGTTCTGCACGTTCTCATATATCATGGCCAGAGGCAGACAGCGCCGTGCTGTTTCACGCTTAGTATTGTTACATCACTCAGAGGCTCTTACAACAACACATACATTGTATGCGATCGTTCGTACAAGTCATACGACTCGTGCTTACCACAATATGATTGTCGTCGAAACGGTCAACATATAAAGGCTCTACCTAGATATAAGACTGCATGACAATACTCTGTCGTGGCCAAAGCCTGCAGTCTTGGCTATCGCATAAGTAGTGTTTACTTCAAGCTGAGGATGAAACGCAAAATGCCAGCGAATGATGAAGGAGACCTGATCCAAATTTTGCTCATACTTTCGATAGCCTGAAACCTAGTAGTTGTGGATCCTCTCGCCATTTGTGACTTTCATGCAGTTTTATTTCTTTCTAAGGGCCGCAGAAAGCGTCCTTAGCATTTGCGAGAAGTAGAAAAACATAGTGAGCCCATATATCTGTATAGACGCGTGTGTGTGTAACGTATGCATATATGTTCCCTCCAGTCAATAAAATGGTCACTAAAACAGTTACCGCTTCGGTTGCCGAGGTGCTCGATCTTCCTGGGAGCAATAGTGGCTTCGGTTTCTCCAAATTTAGCGTCGACGGACGTACATGGAACGCGTGCTAAAGTCATAGAGGACGGAAAACGGTACCTTCTTTTTCCCAACGCAGTATGATTTGCTCCGAATTAGAAACAAAAGGCCTCAAAGATTTATATCTATAGGTTTAACCTATTATAAATCACACGACACCAGGCAGGAAAAATTACTAGCTAATTTGGCGTGGAAGGAATGTATTGTCTGTTGAGAAATGTTTATTTATCTAGGCACGCATCAGCGGTTTGTCTTGTCTAAATCTTGCAGATGCATCAGTTTTTTTGGAGCTTTGGACCTTCGGTTTGCCTAACTGAACTTAAACTGAAGTATGCTCGAGTGCTTGTATTGGGCAAGCTTCTAATGGATTCAACCAGCCCAACACTGCAGCTGCCGAAAAATGAGAGAAGCCTTCAAAGAGGACGGCATGAACTTTCAGAATGAATCGCAGAACTCACTGAAACAAAAGGAAATCATATCAAATAAAACACCTCCTTAGAAATACGGCTAACACAGTATTTAGAATAAAAATTGCAATTTTTTTGTGCTACACCGTCAGGTAACCGTAAATACTAACGTCAATGAGAGAGAGATTAGCTGCCGTATCCTTTAATTTATTTAGTGCTACAACATAACTGCATCTTGCTGATATAACATAATTTTGTAATTAATATTGCACGTTTCTGCAATAGTCGTGCAATACGTGCTAAACTTTTTTCGCACTTTGCTCGGCCAATAAGAACATTTTGTTTCTAGGGTGGGCTTGCACTGAAGCAGTATTTTGTCCAATAGTAATATTGGAAGTGGCATAGAAGCGATCAGATGACCAGGAACTATTTCAACTTGTCTACGTGGTTATTTAATTGCAAACAACTTCTACAACTTTATTAATAGGAAAAACATTTCTTTATGATAAGAACCACATACTTCTTTTCTACCGAACTACTTTTCTAGAATATTTAATAAGCTATGTAATGATTATTCTCGTTTGGAAGGGAAAGACTATTTTTATCTATATTCAATGTTCTATTTACGATCAAATTTTTTCGTTGCATTTCTCAGCTGTTCTTTACAACTTTACTTATGCAACAAACTTCTCCGTATATCCTAACTACATTTTATTAACAGGAAAAAAATTAAAAGGAAAGTAAATCTATATTTTCTAGTATGTACTCTAGAGGGTTCATTAGAGATCTGGCCCAGTAAATTCAACCATGACAAACGTTGCTATAAGATTAGATAATAATTCTGCTAAAGTTTAATATAGCCAAGCAGAAAGTACTACTACAATTAATAATAGTAATAATGTTTAAAATCAGTATAAAGTGCAGACCTTGCATCCGAAGCAGCTGGTCACCGCTAATGACATAGGGTATCAATGTTACTGATGCGTTAGAATTTAGTGATTCAATCAGTGCAATAATTTCCCAGATTCAGAAACTAACCCTCGTGCATCCCCCTTAATTACTCTTTCGCCTTTACCTGTAACTTTTCATTGTCCACACTAAGTACGGGAAACCGAATGATCCCGATCCTGACAATCAGCATCCACTCTGACGATGGCTCCGATTTCTGGTGTTGGCGCCATAATAGACCCCTTTAACGTATCTCATCACCTTTCGCACGCAGCTTCAGTCTAGACGACGGTGTCGACGGCGGCAGATACTTTCTTCTGTAACAGCTGAGCGACCAAAGAATGCGTGGAGCTGAAAATTGGACGAAATACCTAAGGAAGTTACTATTGATATTGAAGCTGCTGTTGACACTTCTATCATGGTGGTCCCGTTTTTTGCTGTTTTTAGCATTGCTTTCAAGTTGGTGGTGATGCTGGTGGAGAAGGGGCATATGTTACATTTAACAGACAAAAAAGACTCTCTTAGCCGTCCATGTCCCAAACTGCTGTTTCCAGCAGAGTCGGCAAAAGAAGATATGAGAACAGGAAGCACGGGCAGCATAAGATGCCACTGTCTCTATCTAGCGGGTTTTGGGGGCTTGTTAGGGCATAGGGCCATATATGAGGTTGAGGACAGAGAGAGAAAAAGACATCGCACTGGGTGTGTGAGTGTTCGTGCGAGCAACGAAAGGCCAGATGCGCATGTGGTGCCTTGTTAATGGCAAAGAGAAGGCGCTAGTCTCGACTGCTGTTAGCTACCCTGTTAGTCTTTTATGACATCAGTTTGCTGCCTTCCTTTTTGTCCTTCGTCCCGTTTCGCCATTGTCTTTTTTGCTGCACCAGCGATATTTGCCTGCTTCCTCCCAATCCACTCGTACAATATGTTCCGACAATCTCTACAGCTGCGCGAACAATCTGGTCTGCTACGGCAGGCTTTACGAACGAGTCAACGTAAAGGGCGCCAGCACTTACAACAACAACAACGGCAGCGGCAGTGGCGGCAACGTTGCGTTGGTGGACGGTGGCAGAAAAAGGGAACACGCAGTAGAACTCCAAAAAACGACGTAGAACACCGAGGCGGGCTCCTCTCCATGACCCTCACATCTCCTTTCATTTCGTTTAGTCCGTGCCTTTCTTCGTCGCCCTTACTTGATCTACGACGCTCGTTCGAGCGTCCGAGCAAGCGGCAAGCGTCAGACGTCACATTGACCATCTCAAGCGGTTTGATGGCTAGTTCTCTGCCCACGGGTCGTTTTGCCGTTCAGCTTTTGGAGCGATGACTGCGGCAAGTAAGGCGGCCATTTATCCGTGAGACTGGTGACTGAGGCGGTAAGTGAGCGGTGCAATCGGATCAGCGGAGAGTGGAAAGGCTTCACAAAGGGGTACAAACGGATGGAAAGGCCGTTATTGGGAATCGGTAGCCGAGACAAAAGGTTCCGTCAGCCATTTCGTCTTTGATTGGCGAGCAGCGCCCACCTAGACCACGCAGTTTCTAACCCGTTTCTCCACTCCTCTGACCGAACTGCCCTATGAGTCCCTCGATGCAATGGCCCGAACGATCTCAGAACGATTTCTGGTTCCCTTCCAGTCTAGCTTTGTAGTATGCCTGTCCGTCTGTTCATGTTGTGTCTTGTCAGCAATATGTTTTTGGACTGATATATACGATACAGACTCTAATAACGACAGATGTTTTTGTCAGAAATCGGTGGGAGAAAAAAAACGAAGTTGGTCACAGAGGTAGAGTATGGAAAGGAAACAGCACTAGATATAATAGATCATTTAGACTCCTATTCAGGCTTCTGCCATTCTTCTCGAGAGCTATTGTTATAAAGCCGCAGGTATAGATGATCATGTATGCCCCTAATAGGGTTATACATTTTGCAAGAAACTGCTGTATAATTTCGAAAAAGCAGTATGATTTTTTAGCATTAAAAGTGGACAAAATGTCATCATACTTTTCATAACTCTAATGTTTTGCACTACATTGATTTAAGGCAATTGAACGACCTTTAGAGTTATACGAATAGCCAAATGCACAAGCACAAACACAACTATCTTGATAAACCATTAGAATAACAAGGAAGTTGCAAGCACCTCAAAGCATACTTAAGCAGCTGTTGCTCGTCTTGGATTTTACCACGCGCTTCCACTCTCGTGTTTTATATGGTGGAAGGAAGTTGTAACTGGGAAAGCTTTTCTGTAGAAACTTGTCAATGCTTTTTTTAGCTGTTGATAAGATTTTTCTTCAAGCGAAGCCTAACCAATATTTTGTCACAGTATCCTCTATCCGCTCCTTCTTTCGGGGCTCAAGAACATCGACGAACTTCTGCCATTATTTCCATCGTAGTCCTATTTTCCATATTTCTTTTTTGCCGAGGTTCATGCCTCTTCAATTTCTGGTTGAAAAAAAGATATTGCTGGCGGTAGCTCCTATAGCTCAACACAAATACTCCAGCGTCTAGAGGCGTGATCGTGCTTCCAGAACCTAAAAGCCAAATCGTAACAGCGGAATAGTTGAAAGAAGCTCTGACTACGGAAAGATAGTAGAGAGCTATGGGAAACTTTGTCTTGCTGTTCACGCCAGTTCATCGTTTTCTGCAGAGCCCGTTTATATCTGAATCGTGTTTTCTGTTCTATCCCACCGCGGCCAACCCTGGATTCGCGATATTTCTTTCGATCTGAATTGAAGATGTAATATTTTTGCAACAGAATAATACCAACACGACAATGACTGTCAACTGATGACAGCGGGAGGACACACGCTTGACGATTCACGTCAGTTTCCCTTTTGCTTTGACCTGTCTCCTGTTTTATGTCTTCACGATCGTAGGCATGTTTAGCCTCATTTCTGTCTCATTTTCCTTTCCTGCATTGTGGCCGCTGTCGGTGTCATTGCTATTTATGTAGACCTATGTGTACGAACAACGCTGAGCTCTAGCAATGTATTCTGCGAACACAAATGCTGGTGCCGTCAATGTTGTTTTCTGCCGGCGCAAGAGCTTCGTTCGTTCCTAATCGAGACGCCATGCGTCTGCCACTATTATTGCCACCATCGACGGCTTCAATGCATTCACTCATTATGCTCTCGGTAGTACATGGAAGCCTTTAGGGGCATCGTTGCTTGTCATTACCTTGCTTCTTCCGCTATAGCTGGTAGCTTTACATAGAAAGAACGTGACATAGATATCGGGTAGATTAGGGTTGGTGTGGATAGTTGAAAAAAACTGGGCTTCGTACCATTCGGTCCCGGTGTTGATGCATCTTCGTCACAGATTTCTTTGACTTATCAGCAGTGTCACAAGTGGTACCTTGTCCCTCGATTTATTTTTTACTTAGTACGCATATGAAGTGTAGAGTAAACGAGTAGTGTAAAAACTTCGTTCATATAGGTTCCTTTACAAAATGTTTCAGAACAAAATGCCAATTCCTTAGAGAATGAAAAAGTTCTAGGAAAAACATGTTTTTTTTTCAATATATCACTTTACGGCTGAACGCCGAAAATTGTCTAGAGGCAATAATGACTGTGTTTACCTAGGAGAACAAATGACTGCGCGCGAACCGCGAGATTAATTTAGCAGACTCAGCACTTTTTTCCGCTCATAACGGCGCAATAAACAAAATATCATAGTTTTTGAGCGTGTTACGTTTGATTTTTTAAATTCAATTACTCACAAAATTTTTATTTTGGCCGGAAGCCTAGAAAAATTTATATAAAGTTAGCTTACCTATTTGGCATTGGGTTAATTTCTAGTCGAGATAGTTGGTCAGTCCTTTCTTAGAAAATCGGTTATTATGCAAGGAATTGAAAGTAGTCAAGCTTTTAACTTGCTAACTTGGCAATATCAAAGCATGTACGTATCAAAGAGCTACTTTTAACTATGGCTCATGCTTGATACCTACAAAAAAAAATCATATGTATTACAAAACATATCAGTTATTTACAACAGATTAAGGCTAGCTCATCTGAGAGGATTCTTGCTACCAGATATTTATCAAAAAAATAAAAAAAAAGTTGCAGAAAAATTTATTTAATTACATGTTTTCATGCAGGAAAATGTCTTATTTTTACAAGTCCGATGGTCAAGCGACAGTTTCCCAAAATAGCCTGATTCATACAGTTAACTTAGCGTAATTCTGATTTTTTATGATATTAATTGCCAACCGTCTTCATCGAAATTGGTTTAGAAAATTACAAACGGTCAGTGTCGCATACAGCGTTAGAGTCAAAACGCATGCACAAAGCCCTTTCTACCTTTATCCAGCATTGTATTTAGCACTCGATTCTGCATTATTTTGATGCAACCTTCACCTCAAATTGAGGTTCGGTAGCCTAAAGCCGATGTGGCTTCGCAAACATAAAACATATTTAGACAGAATCTTTTTAGAGTATCTTACGCCCTGCTTTCTTCTATTAACGGTACTCATGTGCATACTTCATCTGATGCGCACCGAATTCAACACAACGTAAAAATTCTTAGGTTTTTCTTTTGACGGTCTCAGATAAGAGTTATTCAAGTTTATTTGAATTTTATGATTTTCCGTATTATATTATGAACTTCTGATATCACATATTACTTCTCAGAAAGTTTTATGCATAAGAGGGTGAAATTAATACGGACGACAATTCCATGGGAATTCCTATCGTAACTTATTATTGCTATAAGGTATAAAATTTAGTCGTTGTAAGCTGGTGATGACGCACAAGAATCTCCCAAAATCAAGATCTGGGCGAAAAACAAACGTATGCGTGGAACTTTGTCCAAACATTACGACCGTACAGACCTGCACTGATGGCTTTTGCTCCGTGATCAACTATAATGAGGAACAACAGATAGCCGCTGCTGTATGTACCACTGTCTCTATTAGCAATCTATCTACTGGCGATTTCAGAAAAGATTTGGTAGCGTGGCGCCAGCCGGCTGCACGCCGTGCACATTAGCTAACAGAGCGACTTTTACGCGTTGCACCGATAGCATTAGGTGATGATGTGTAGAGTTGTTGGACTAAAGACTCAAGAAAGGCGTGCTCGGGAAAGGTCGTAGATCGTTTTGGCGACGCTCTTCAAGAGTATCTCCCTTCTTGACGGACGGGTCAACAGAACAGACACGCTATGTACGGTCTTCGTCTCAAGTGTTCTCTAAGGAGCACTTAGATGTTTTCTGTACTTTGATTACAGATCTAATGGGGTGGTGGATTACGACCTTTTCCCACATTCTCGGCTTCTCTGAAGGGTCTGTCGGGTTCCGCTTCAACGCCGCCAGCAACAGCTTTAACTACACGCGCAGTGTGCCCCATTCACATCTAGACACTTGACGCTACACAAACAACTATCCAACGGTATTCGTCGCTTGTGATTGTCTTGGTTCCTGCTCGAGATCCAAAGGCTTTTAAAGCAGATCTTTGTTCGATAAAGAGAAAGATGCTCGGCAGTCGGGGCCGGAAGAACAAAACCACGATGATACATGATCACATTAACATCAATGTTTAGAACGGGCCGCAGCTAAAGTGATTCCGTTGTAATGTACAGATGGCTGTACTAGTGATGCTATTTATTTGCGCGGACTCATACACATGCTCCAGTCATTTTGAAAAACAGTGGTCACTGATCTATAAACGTATATAAATGAAACAAGCTTCCCAATTTTTTGTTCACCATAATAATAAGTGCAGCATGCAATCGATTGAGGAAATCAACTGGCCATTATTAATTTACTGGTTTCTCTATGTTTTGACTTAGCAGATGTATTTTACATTTTGCGCTTGTAGGAAGCAATCAGAACATGGCTGCCTTTTCCTAGTATAGTAATATCTGAGAAAATCCTTCCTGCTCCACAAATACGAGGAACTTTATAATACGAGGTCTTTTTGGGGGGTGAGTCAGTGTTTCCCTTCGAGGTCTGGAAGAACGAGGCCTTGAAATATCTAATCAGTAGAAATAATATCTCAGTCAAGGGTACGACACACGTAAAACAACTCAACTAAGACCTAAACCTAATCAATCCACAGATGTGAAAAGATAACGCGAAAGTTTTGGCTGGCAGCAACTACGTTTACCGCGCGTTTGGGCGTTGAACCAGTACATTTGTACTTTGCTAACTACTCGAGCCTTCTTCTCGTATGGTTAGTAAGTCTCTGCCCCTTTGTGCCATCACAGCCTTGTGTCTATTACTGCCCGCTATCATTACAGTAAACACACATAAACACCATTGGTCCCTCGTACACTGTGTCATTTTAGCTTGACAATGTAACTCATTCATTCGGCCGCTCGGTCATTTGGAATGGGAAGGAGGTAAATACCGCTAGAGCACGCGGGCACGCGAGTCGGTTCTGGGCTGGACTTCGGTTTTGCTAAAGCCACTATTAGTACCACTGTTGCTACTGCCGATCTCGTTCCAGTGAACGTTGAGCACGTGAATCCATTAACACGAAAACCTCGCTGTCGTAAGAACACCTTGCATCCATGAAGATAAAAGTCAGAAGAGAACGAAATAGACCGAGGACCGAGTCATTATCTTGCAAATGCGACCCAGCAATAGCAACAGAACAATTAGTTGTCCCAATACTAACAAAGGGATTAATTTGCAGATGAAAGAAAACCGTATGTTTCGGTTTTGTCTGCCAGATGCTAAGTATTTTATTTGGGAGCAAACGTATAGCCGCAATCATCAAAAGACATCGAATCGCCAGAAATTCACTTTACGGAAAACGAACGATGCCGTATACCGTTCGAGCTGCTTCCTCGTGCCTCATGAGCACATAATTTTTGGACAAATTAATGAGTAACATGGACTTTGTTGGCTTTACGCCGAAATCAACGATATCAGAAATATGGTGTTCATATAGGGATGCCTCATGCTATTTCCTAACGAGGCAGCATCTACCATGTCTACCAATTACAAGAATGTAAAATTATTTATTCGTGATGAATTTTATTGAATAAGATGATATTTATGTCGCTTTCAGCCCTCAGAAGATATACGATTGCCACTATTTTGCATGTAGTATATTTAGTTTAGCGTTAAGGGCCTTCAGTCGTAACAGAAGTGGCAGGTATAAGCGTGTTACATAATTACATAATAATAATACTGATACAATAACAGCCTAGAATGGGCTTTAACAAGTAAATTTATTGATACTAAATATACGTTAGTATATGTCCCGTGCTAAATCGTTAATATTGACTCTATATGGGCGTTAACGGACGTATGGCGCTCTTGTCTTGAAATATCAAGACAGGAGGATTGAATCCTACGAGGTAAACGGAGCGCTTCATCACGCTGAAATAGAATGAACTCCTTTTAGTCCATGGCACATGGATGTAGATGAAAAAGTAACGATCTCGTAGCCAATCGATTCAATTTCAAGCCCGATTGGTAGACTGTATTTTTAATAAGATTTTAAAAATATCGCACCGAACATCTACTGCTAGTCCTAATATAAGCAGTCTCAATCTACTGTGGTTATATTATAAAGTTCATCAGTATAGTTAATTGTATATAAGTTTAATGGTTCTAATCTGTTGTTATATGATGTACGTTGGCCTTTGGGTTAAAATGAGACGGTCCTTGTTTTCGTTAACCGCCTAAACACACGAGTAATCTTCGTTTGGCTTCTTAAGGCCGCCATATCTCGAGAACGCAACACGCACATATCTAGTCACCGTGTGCCGAATATTAGGCACAACTCTTATAAGACACCGCGTTCTTCGGTTAATGAAATACTGCACGATTATTGTTGGTACTTCCATTTGCTGCTGCAAATAGATTCAGGTTATTGTTTTTAAAAGCCGAGTTAGGGCAAAAAAGCGGATATTTTTTTCTCTGGCCTGTTTCCGTACCGAGGCAATTCGGAGAAGTAATTAAGCAGTTCGGTACCGAAGTCATTGTACCGCTAGCCATTGATCGGGTAATTGAATCGCCCATGTTACTTGTCGCTATATTGAATGCCTCCAACAAAATGAGACTGACGTCGGAGAAGCCATGGGGCGTACACGATCGAGTGCCTGGAACGATTAGATGAACTGAGACCTCTGCTGTTTTAAAATAGCACCGATGTGCGAATTATAAAGTATTAATTACTTAAATATGCATGAAGACGTACCATTTAAAAGTCTTACTTTGGTTCATTCATCGAAACATTATATTTTCATTTTGCCTACGGTATTTACGATGTTATATATATATATATATAGTAATATCACTCTTGTCTGGCTAAGCCCTTGTAGATAGGTATATTCATGGCGCTCTCAACTAAAAATCAAAATATATCGAGGTCTCGAAATAGGGATTTTTGTCGAACTCACAGGGTGTCTTATAGACCAATCCCTCAATCTCAATCTTGACTCCCAAGATAAAAATTCAAGGAGAAAAAACTAGATTTCAGATCCGCTCGTAATTACTGAGGTTCTACTAAAGGCTTCAACCCGGTGGTGTTCATTGAAGTCCTTCAAGCACAAATTTGTTATCACTGCGTCACGCGATTAGTTTGGCCAAGCTGAAAATCGGTCAGTGCCCAGCGATTGCAAGAGTCTCCCATGTTAACGGTTAGCTCACAGCAACTCTGAAAAAGATCCGTTGGACGCAAGGATGGAAATCATATGCTCTAATTAGGTTATTCTCCATCTTAATTCTACTACTACAAACAAAATGATCCACTATTAATATTTAAACACAGCATTGAAGTGTCCAAACTATGGACAATAGTTGCTCGAATAATGGTTCTTCTCAGCCCCGCTCCACAGGCGCTCGACATTTGCATACAACCGCAACGACTTGAATGCAGTTAAGTAACGTCAATTTTCCCTATAGAAGCTTTCATTAGCTTGCGAGCTCAGATGTGAACAATGGCTTTAGTACGTCTGCCCTTTGATTCAGTTGCCGTGTGGTTTCAGTAGGTAAATGTAAATGCTGTGCGTAATAGCATGCATGTTTTTTTAAATCTTTTTTTACTCCTTTTCTGTTTTTTTTTTCTATTTCGACACATATTGTCATTCTTTTTCTTAGAAGACTACTGGTTTAAGAGAGACTGGCACTAAAGCGATTAGGTACTTAATATGTTTCCTATAAAGGATTGATTGAAAGCGCTCCAGGCTGTCTCAGCGATGTTCCGGGTAGCCTTTCTGGAATACTTAAGATCAGCCAACTGTCTTCATGTTTTTCCTCACGAGGTTAGCCTTCCTCATTTTCCCAGTCCTCGATAAAGGGAATTGATTGTAGCTTTATTAGAGTGTCACTAGGCCCCGCGTCCTTCGTGATAGTTTAATGGGTGATATATTTGCATGCTAATGTTGGGGACACATTGTGCTCTAGCCTCGAACCTGGGCATAGAGAGACTTCGTTTCGTGCCGGAAGCCAGCCGTGTGTCTAACGGAATGTGCAACGGCGATACCGGGCATAAAACCCAAAGCCTAGCGGAACGATCGGTAGCACGTAAACGGTGTCCTTTCTGATATTCGACAGTCGTAATCGAGCACGTAATTGTGTTTAGTGCTTAATGAACATAAACATTTAGACGTGTGACAAAGTGGACACCTGTTTTTGCGATGAAAAAGGAAGACGGTGCAAAACACGCAAATAATGTTTTCCCTCCTTATTTTATATTTTACCCTAAAATATCACCGTTTTCCTTTAAGTTCATAACAGGACTGGGCATGCTTTTAACGCGCTCTTCGGGGCAGGGTTTGTATGTGCACCAGGGCGATTTGCCACCGATAGCGAATGTAACATGCGGACTTCGCGTAAAGCTGAGCTGTACTCTAGTGGTATACTTTTTTTGGAAACAGCGGATTCGTATGCCGAAAATTCGCTGGAATCCTATTATACCTCAACTTTGTCCGCCCGATCAACCGTTTTTTTTTGTATCCGCAGTAACGCGAACCCTTTTCAAAAGTCGACATTAGTATAAGAGTTTATTTTTTAACAAATGTGCAACTATAGGACTACATTAGTCTGCATATGCTTTAGCAGATTAGAGTGGAATACCTGCTGGCTTGAAGCTCCCGACACTGCTGCCTACGCTATCATATAGAAAAAAAAAATAGATGCCTATGTCTTAGTGCTAAGGACATTTTTAAATGTGCATTATTCCATAAAAAGATGTATACATGCGTTGATCACAGTTTCGCTTTACGCGTTGTTGTACATCATTGAAAATTGACAGTAACGGGTTGTTTGACATAATTATTCGCCCATAAACGGATTACCCGTGTAATCTAACACATAAGCAAATTTTCAGAGTCCATCTGGCTTTGATCAGTTTATTTGAAGAATTATTTAAGCTTAATTTATGATTCGTTCTAACTGTTTAAGATTGACAGCAATAGATCTACTACCAATTATAGCTAGTCTGAGGCTGTAACGATCGGTATAATTATCTGTATTTAATCCTATTCAGCGTTATAGGTCCTAAACCCATCGCAGAGCATGAGAGAAATGAGCAGTTGACTTTCACATCAAAAAACCTGTCGCCTAAAATGCTGGAGCTAAGTTGACATCGGTAGTACGAAATCAAAGCGCCACTCCACAGTGAATCTTTTATTGCTGCATGCGTATTATTGAGACAATATCCTTACAAACCATTTTATCCGTAATTTTGAAGCTGACTACCGCAAAGCAAACCAGATAGATGGGTGACTATATTTGCCATCTTTATAGACCGAAGCCCTAGAGTACACTACAGAAACTTACTTTTTTTTTAACTGAACGGGAATGATGCTATTCACAAGTATGTACTACTGTCAAATCGAATGCGTAAGCCTCTCCCACGTACCACAAAAGATATGTTATCCTTAATTCTTGATTTTGGTACCATATATCTAAAAAACGATGAAGAGTTACGTGTGTAAAGAATGCCCTTTCTCTGGCATATTATTGCCTTAATTGGGTTCGTTTCGGTTTTTCTCGCAGGCTTATCCTGCTGACTGACAAACGATTCTCATATAGATCCAAGGTGCCTCTTTAGAGATGATCGTTCATATTAACAATGCGCAGCACTGTATCACGGACGATCGTATGCATTACGCCGGTAACCTAGAATTTGCTAGCACTCGACGCCAGCTAATTTTTATTAGAACTGCAACAGTCTGATCAAAATGTACGCTTCTTCAGCCGACACTAAACGTCTCTTTCGGCGGCGCGTGATACGTGCCGCCAATTCACTGAATCTTAGTAAGTGTCTGAGACAAAGCCGTCGCAAGACCTAGTTAAGTGAAGAACACACCCGCTGCTAGGAGGTGTAAGGTTGAGCAAAAATTTATGAAGACCCTCTAAAAGTACAAAGAAATTTCTTTTTCGTCATGGAGCTAACACGTCCAAACGTAACCCCGTGCGGTGACCGCAAGAAGTCAATGTCACACATTGTATCAAACATATCCCTCAACTAATCCATAGTTCTAAGATGTAAAATGTAACCGGAAAATTTCAAACTGTACTTCGTTGATACTTAACTTGAAATGACTTCTTTAAACTAGCCAATAACTAGGATCTAACGTTTCATTACTGAGAACGCTGTACCTAGTCGGTCTTCAGAAGTATGATTTGGGCTTCGCCTTTATAATTGTGTATCTACACGCTATTCACGAATCGATTTACCTGGTTGTGTTCTGTATGATAAGCGCTCAATTAAGCTGGGATGGCTATAGATTGCTTGTACGTAGTTACCTGCTTACATCAGTTCCGGTAGCGAGATGTTTTGAACAACGATGTGGTATATCGAAACAATCGTGGAATTGGACTGCTAACGAATCATTTTGTTAGACTGAGCTCGAGCCGCGTCATCGCCCATCACAATAATCGAACGCGTCCTGTTTGTTCATTTCACCGAATAGCTCATTATAAGGTTTTTGTATAGGTCTGCTTAGTCACAGCGCATTAAGATCGAGTTTGCCCGGATATCTTTTCTCGACGGTATAATTGACTCTCAAGATGTGTGTCAGAATGACCTGACTTAAAATGCAAGTTTTTTGTTCGTCTAATGATTTCCTCAATCTAATTTTAATGCAATGCGTTCTCGCATCACAGACAAATTCAGTTCTAAGCACACTGACGATTTTCCTAAATTAGTTCGAAAACAATAAGCTGTAATTTCGAAATACTGCTATGACCGTGCTCCATTTGATTTTGAGCGCGCGCAGTACTTCGAACTGTAACTTCGAATATTATTAATTATATCTTCGTGGCACAAGTTCCGGTCCTCCTCTAGCCTAGACGTTTCGACACTCCATAAGCAATAAACTAAGCAAAACAGGTAAGTAGGAATCTTCTGGACAAATGTAATAAAATCGAACATCGATTAGTATTTGTAACGACTTCATGGGGCCAAAATCTCTCATCATTTATATTTTCCTTAAAGCCTTTTTGCGCATAATGTGTCAGGGGCTAATTTTGAATAGAAAATGTTATGACATTCGTGCTGACCCGCTACAAGTTAATGTTTTCACTTTAATTTGAGAAAGTACTTTTATTAAAGGCTATTGTGTAATCTCAGTCGTTTGGTTTATTGACTTCCTAGTAGTGAACAGTAAAAATATCATCGTAACTTAACTGCGGTGGATGAAACCTTCACGTGTACGATGAATGGGTTAAGGTCAAAATATACATGCAACGATATCTGTATTGAAAAATATCACAAAGCTTGAGCACATACTGCTGCAATGACTGTCATCGCTGAAATAGCTCGTTAAACACCTACATTCATTGTGGTCCATTAAAAGCATGTCGTAGAGAATACGCCTCTCTGCCTGAAACTGGCTTGTCTGATCGCTGTCAGTAGTATTACTCGGTAAAATCAGTTGATCTGTGGGCTTTAATTTTCTCTTACGGATTCATATCCCGCTGATGATCTGCCGAGGGCAGTTCCACTATTACGGTTCGAGTGGTCCTAATGATTTGACCGCAAAGAGCTGCAATGCCCCCTCGCCGTTAACGGTTAGGTGAATGACGCACTAGCTTCCCTCAATCAGGTGTGCGACATCATTAAGGTTAGGCAGATAAAACTCGCTAGCGGGTATATAATTTGTTTTAGGTGACTGACTCTAACCAAGCGGATCGGCAGATATAGGAATTTTTGGCTACACAGCGAAACAGCCTGCAACAAAAAACTTGTTTACTCCACGAGCCCACAGACCATTTTCCGCTGTTCTAATAAAGTTTATGCGCACAAAGAAATTGCAGAAAATCAAACCTATGTTATAAAAATTTTAATGGTAATGAAAACCGAAGCTGATCATTCAGTTATCAAGGATGTACTGTGACGGTAATTTTCATGGGTGCCCACGTTGAGATTTGAATGCGTGTTTTTTATTTTTAGTTTTTTATTATTTATATTCAATTTTATTATTATTGGGTTAGATAGCAATTATTGGGTTGGGTAGCAATTTCGAGGTGACCATTCAATCATCCCGTTTCCTTGATTTTATAACAGAAGCTAATGAGCACGCGTTCTGAAACATCAAATTGATGTTAAAACTCTGGCAACATAATCGGCTTGCAAAAAAGAATAAAGCTCAATTTTCTATTCGAAACAGAAGTTCCTGCAATAAATTATCGCTTCTTTCAACTTCCTCAGGGTTCTTACCGTGAAGATAAGTTGGCCCTCTTGGACAAGTACGGGGCCATCTTGACAACTGCAAACGCATAATTAATCACCGAAAAATGGGGGCGAAAGTTTTAGCAGTGATGGACTTTAATAGCGCGAATATCTCCTAGATATGAAGGATACGAAATCAGTCAGCTTTTTTCAATCTTTATTACGACTTTTAACGAAAATGCAATCTTACCGTTCAGCTTGTTTACATTTCGTAAAAATTCAAGTGTCATTTTTAAAGCTCCGAACTTTAAACAACGAACACGCTTGCACCCATTGTATTAACGTACCGGACAGTTCAGACATCTATAAATCGACCGAGGGCGGCAACCTGACATCGCTGCAAATCACGTCCAGACTAAATGGACTATAATGGATATAAATACTATAATGAATAACATTTGTTACACATCATAAAAAATTTTAGTATGGTTTTCTTTTTTTTAAATTAGACTACTCGTATGATTATCCATGTATAAACTGCATTTAACGAAAACTTCTTTTCGTAATATTTGTGATTTTACGTACATACAGTATTATGAGAATATATGTACTCTGTTGGTGGTCATCAATTTGACAAGAAAAGGCAAGCCAAGCTGGAATAAGCTGCAAGCGCCAGCCGGTGTATAACGTTGCTTTCGTCTTTTAAGATTTTAACGAATAGTGCCTATTCTGCTGTAAACTCACATTCGGTAGTTGCTACAGTTAACCACGTTACTCCTTCTATGGCGTCAACTTATTATGGCATCAAGTTCTATCGTGTCACACATCTACACCGCGTAGGCTATACAGTAGAATATAGTGGCTAAACTACGTCATACTTCGTCACCGGACATGGCATTAGAACGTAGTTTCCCGTTTTCTTGAGAATAATGGTTCCAAAAGCGCAGACAAACGGACCATTAAGCCAGAGTTGGCATTTGCTCGAAGGCGAGCGACCCTTAGTCCACATCGTTGCAAGCTTAAGCTGCCAACAAAGGTATGGTGACGCCGGCGAAAAGGAGACAATTTACGAGCATTAATCATGCGAGAATGCCATATGGCGATAAGGAACGAGCCAGCAGGAAAATCGAGGGGGCAGCATAATGATGAAGGGAACTAACTGAGAGAGAATGAAGGCACTAGGGCGCATACGGGTGTCGACTCCGCATAGGGCCGCCCTTCTCTTGGCCGAGCCTGCCGTCGCATATGTCGTAAACGACAAGAATGTTCGTGCTGCACCAATCCCCGAGCTGGCAAGCAAGAAAATGGCCGCCTTCGTCGGCTAGACGCTATGGCGCGGCATGTTGTTCCCTCGTGGGGTCAGTGCTCGGGTCCTCGATGCTGTAGAGGTCAAAAAGCGCAACAATGCTGGAAAAGACACGAAAAGATAATGTTTGGAGGTAACAGTGACGGTCCTAACTCGCGCAAGGACTTTTTTCCGCCAAAGAGTCCCGGTCGAAGTAGAGTTACTGATATTATGGGAAGCCAATGTACTGCTGCAGCCGTACAGCAGTAATAAAATTGGCCCAACACACAACCATGTCAGTCTCGTACTAGAAAGTCGACGTTGAAGCTAAACTGCTGACTCTACAGAAACGCAAAAACGCATAGATAGTCTCGTGTTGTCTATAGTAAGAAACGATCTAAAAAAGTCGAAATCGATACTATCTATTCCCGTGTGCTTTGTCTTATATGAACAATACGTTTGACGGTTACAGTGATGAGTAGTAACATCGCTAGCCACTCAACAAATGAGATTAGATTAAGCTCTTCGCGCAGGTCCTACGTAATCTATTTATACATATTTGCTATACCGTAGACAAAAAATTCAGCTGTCTAACAATCATGTCGCTCGCAGTAAGCTTTCTACAAGTACATAGGTGCTTACATAAGAAAGAGAAGAAGTAGCGAAACACCTCATTACATATATATACATAATATAGTACATCTCAATATATGGCCGTATATGTATATGGTCGTATATTGAAAAGACCAGGCAAATAAATTTGCAGGCATCGTGTGCTGAATTTATCCCTTCAACACAAATTCGAAGTGCTACCTAGTTTAATCTCACCTTTTAAAGCCCAACGTCATGAAGTCCACAGAACTACAACTCAAACTAGAACATTCCCATAAACACAGAACGTAGGTAAACGGTTCTGTTGGCGACAATTTTTGTCTTCGTCTCAGCAAGTAATCATACAAGTGGTAGTCGAGACGTAAGTATGCTTTCAAGTATAAAACAGAGAAAGGCAGTAACGAAAAAGAGGCTGCAAGCCTTAGTAGATAAAGGTCAAAACGAACCTGAACCGGCCATGCATTACTAGCTCTTGCAGTATCTCGTCGCCGTATGCTTCCTGTTCGCTGGCAGCATATCGCTTTACGAAAAGGCTGCTCAGGGATTTTTCGGAACAAGGACAGAATCGAGGATGCCGGAACAATAGGCAAACGTGATTCAAAAGAGAGTACCTTCCGTCCAAGCGCTGCTCCTACTGGCGAAGATCGCGAACTTTTACGCTAACGTTAACTAGTTGGAACGACTGGTACAGTGTGCTGTTTTGTGTTTGAAAGCACTGATTGCCTTGAGTTGCGGGAAGCACATGACGATGACAACGCCCGTCTCCCTAGGCACTTCGTGTCCTCACCGAAAAGGCTTTAGCCTTCGACGAACCTAAGAATTATACCTTTCAGCACCTGACATATAATGGTATCGCTGTAACTGACAGTCTCAGTAAGAAAAATGGGGAGCGGCCAGCCAACATTAAAACGGTTTCTGTCAATCTTCGACGTGTTATCATCGCCTGATCTTCCAAGCTTTAAATAAAATAAAGGTACTGTATGATTTATGACAATGATCTTGTGAAATTCTGCAAAGCTGTGTGGCCTTCTAGTCTAGAAGCTGATAGGTTTTATGTTAATATTGAAACGCTAGCAATATAACCCTATTTGAAGGAGCAGTCAGCAGAATGGAAGTTAGGTATTGATTGAAATATTGATACTATACTGCTGAGTTCGCTTACTTATAGAGAAATCGAAAAAACAAAAACGAGTAGTATAGGGCAGAACACTTCCAATGAGAAGTTTAATTACTAGTAAATTATTTACTTTCCCAACGGTGATATAAAAAACTATTTAATTAGTTTGTTAAAATTTAGATATTATAGATAGTGTATTACGCGATTTCCTAGTTGAACTATAGCTATTATTTTATTGCTCTATTAAATTAAGCTCCAGAAAGTGGTGTAACGCATTTTTGTGATGACATGAAAGTAGCGGCCAGTCAACCATATTCAAGGGCTAGGTGTCCTAACACGAACCTTGCTAAAATGTCTTCGGTGTAACAAGAACGGTGTCGATGCTAGCGACTGTCTTGGTAAGCATTCTCCCAGGATCTTATCAACAAACACAGGTAAAAGCATTGCAAGAAAATATTTTGTTGGTCTTAACTGGCAGAAAAAAGGTGGTGTTTGGGCAGTACTTACCTTGAGAAATTTCTAACTAGAACGCTAACATAATATTAAATATGGTAAAATTAAAAAAAAAAAAATAAATAAATAGAAAAATGTTTGGATGTCGTACTTACGTTAACCTATTTGCTCATACATCTATCTACCAATGAAACCTTTGAATTTTTTTGCTGCAGATATTTTTTAGATCTACTTTGAATCAGCTGCTATCAAACATTGTAATACGTATGGTATGACGTTTGGTTAATTTGATCGTATACTACGAATTTGAACATCGTATACTACAGAAATTTTAATCGAGGGCCTCGAATAAGCAGCCGAAAATCCTTCAAGTGTCGTGGTTCTATATTTAGAAACAGAGAGAACTGACGCCGGAAATGTAAAAAAAGCATCAGCCTATTCGAACTAAATTAAACTTAGTTCTTCGAATTAGTTCCCGGCCGTATTATTTATTCGAGCACGAAATTAGGTTCCTGTATTCAGCACTTAGCTTCGTTATACTTGTCAATGTATACCTATATAAACTATCCAAAATTTGTGTAAATCATTTATGTTGAATTTTCATATTCTACAATGGACAACCACACGTGTAGTTTGCCGATTCGTTCTAACATCACCTAGGTCATGTGAGATCCTTTCTTTTTCTTTTTTTTTTTTTTTTTCGGTTTACCAGCAATTCAGAAGAGGCAAGGTTCGCTTCTATCCAGGCTATCCATTTCGAGTGCGATGTACACTAATGTCAGCCGTACTTGCCTGTATCGATCGATCAGACGATCCCGAATAGAATGCAGACCGAAAACTGAAAATGTTGAGGCAGGCACGTAGACGAATTTCCAAGAAAATAAAAATGTTAAAAATACTGCTGTTTTCTTGTAGTACGACTGAAGCAGGCAGTTGACTCGTTGGCTTTGAATCGAAGCTAACGTAGCTCTCTATTTGGACGAATGCGGCGGCGATACTTTCCACGTTTTCTCGCCTGCTGCTATGTGGCCAGGCCAAGCCACAACGACAGCGAACGTAAAAAGTAAACCAAGACTTTTTTCTCGCAAGACGTTTTTCTTCTCAAAGACACGCGGAATGTATTTCAGAATCACAAAATAACTAGACAAAATCACCGTTTTAACATTCGAAGTTGGCGATCGGGCGTGACTGAAACAGCCTACATTGTTTCAAGTTGAACGTGCCTATGGTTCTTACGGGAACTCAACGTATCGCCGCACGGACGATAGGCACAGGACTTGAAAGTCCTTTCCATTTTCAGCAATGGTCGGTGCGCTTGCCGCTGAAACCACATAAAACGGGAATTCTTGAATTGTAATATTCAGACACATACCGATTAGAACAATATGCATACGGTACGAATGGGCATGCAATCTGATTATATAAAAATCTATTATTAACCCCAAAAAAGTGATACTCGAGTACTGATTTCAGTACGACAGAAGTTTAGAAACATATTTTTTTTCCTTAGCTAATAATATTAGCTACGCCTAAGCTGTACATTGAATGAGCACGTGCTATAAGAATCACATCATTCTTATCTGTATCCACTGTCATACAACGCTTATATGCACGTACCTGCCTTTAAGTGTACAACGCGCATGTACCGTTACGTTATACCATTAGTTTTTATCGAGTAACCACCGTTACAACGCAGGTGTGACCATAGGGCAGATTTTTGTAGTTATTATAAAATGTGCTCAATTTGTTTAAAGCTCCCAGCAGCAGCAGCAGCAGCCTCGCATTCCACCATAGACTTTTTCGTGCTCCATTCATGTTGTCTAGGTCAGTGCGTTGTCACGCACTGTTAATGGTAGTGTTCGGGGCTAGTTACGATAGCGGTTGTTGGCAAAAGCCAGACGGCCCGGTTTATCTTTGCCAACGTTGTCTGGCCTTACACTGTGGGTACGTATCGTTGGGTATCGTGTGACTTTTTGCCTCTTTGCTATTGGCTCTGGGGTTCCATCCTAGTGGCGGGGTAGATGAACACGAGCTTTTGAGCCGATGAACGGGCGGCCATTTGTGTTCCCCTTCATAAATCACATCTAGCTAGCGGTTTCAGCTAGCGACCGGACTTCGCTGTCTGACGTGGGGCTGCTGATGCCGTTGCGACGACGGTAGGACATTCGTGAATAATCATCATAGTATCACGCAGTCGATGTATGTAGTATCAGCTGTCGTAGAAACAACTGCAACTGCTCCTGATAGCGGCAGCGTCCTGATAAGCCAATGTGATAGGTTTCTAATTGAACTGGCGCGTGAAATTGATCTATGCATTTGCGTCAACTAGTACATACAAGAAACTCACGAATGTATTTGTATATGTGCAAACTACTGAAAATAAACATCTGTGATAAACGCTTGCTCGATGATTATCATGTGCATCATGCTATGATGCGGTAGATAAAAACTTAAGCACCTTTTTTTAGATCCCTTTTTCTAACCATTTTTTTGACAGTCATACCATCTCATAATCAAGTTGAATATACAAGGCTGCACAAACACGTCGTGCATATAATTAGCTCTAATGCCGATTTCATATCCATTGGACAAGATTTGGTCAAAAAGTAGACTTCTTTAAAATTATTTAGCATTTTTGTTTGATACGTACAGACAGGACTGACACGCAGGTTCTGTGTTCTGTTTAGCTCTATGGACCTACTGGCAATGCAAAGGTAATCTGTAACTATAATAGTATAATCTATATCCCTAAATCATCTGACCTTAATTAGAATCACTATTATTACATATTGACTCACTGCAATGGCAATTTCTCTTTTTTCGCATCAGTGTCCTCAGGTCTTGCGGAGCATATTTGTGCCATCATTTATTTCGTTTTAAAAACGACACTTTTGGCAACACATAGTTCCACCATAACGAGAACTGACAAGAAGATCTGTATTGATCGCACCCTTAGCTAAAAAATATCGACCATTAATTATGTACCTATGTGCGCCGTGTCACCTAAATATCGTAACCATCCGGCAGCACTAAATAAGAGCTCTAATCTTCGCCTCATTGTCGCCGAGCGTTCATTGCTTTTCCTGCTACCTTCCTCTTTTTTCTCTCTTATTTTCTTCTGCTCTCTTTCGTTGTTCCTCTTGTCATAGCTTGAAGTCTCGTCTGTATCCGACAGACCATCGATCTTCTTGCAGCTGAAGACAGACGGTTTCAAAGGTTTGGGCACGTTGTAAGCCTACATCCCTAGCTACACATAAGCTTTCTCCCGCTTGATTCTCTTCAATTATCATCTAAACTTCAACTTTCATATATTTTATGCAAAATTCATGTGAGTAAGTGGCACAAGATATTCCCTACCTGTACGAGAAGATTTACCCGCTATCGAGTACAAACGGATTTTTGGAAGTGAAGGAGTGCAGAGCGGAGTATGGCTACAAAATTATCTTTTGAAGTTGGTGATTAAAATATGAATAAATGATCAATTTTAGCAAGGAACCTCAGAGAATTTATGAGTAATAACATCGTTATTGCTACTGGTTTTATTAAGCTTATGAAAAACTTGATGCACACTATATGGAACGGAGCCAAATCGTGCTTCATAAGCTACATAGTTTTTCAACATGACAACAAAACAATACATATTTTTTGTTTTACTTTAAATAATCTCTAATAGTTCATTTGCCTTCAATAATGCGGCATTCGTTCTTTTGCGATGAGGATCTGCCTTAAGAAGAGACTCCTATATAGATATATAGCGCAATTCCAAGTTCAATATGTGCCGAGGTGCTTTTGAAGAGTGTCAGGGGTTTGGAGGGTGGGAGGTTCCGTCAATAGTTGAAAGATAAATATCGCATCCAAGGCCAGATAGTATGGCAATACATTGGCCAAATTGCTCCAGAAAGTAAAATTTTCTATGGTTTTTTTACAGATTATGCGCAAGTCATAAGCGCTAGCTAGTGGTCTTTAAAGGTTTGCAAAACCTAAACTACAAATAGACTTCATTCCTTTTGTATATCTGATCAGAGGCCTCTGACCACCGTTCGTGTATCCTCTAGATGTTTGTAGTACTTAGTACGTCGAAAAGAACTTCTAGTATGTTTTCCTTAGAGATTCTAAATAAATACAGTCCTCCATTTGCAAAGATATTGAGGAAAAATCTAAAGAAAAAAGGACTGAGCAAAATAAATCAGACATTGTTAGGAGACCGTTCGATGTATTCGTTGGTTTAATTGGACTGCCCTTGTCACTGTGTTCCGCGTGCATTCTGTCTGAAAAGCTACATCGGTCTCAGTCTTCCCCAGTGGCGGCTACAAACCTCAACAACGATGACAGGAGCCAGCGAGAAGCTATAAAGCTCTCAGGAGACAGATGGGGTTCTGGGAAAGGGTTGACCTAGTCGCTTGCGGGCACTAATATAACCATAACGACCCCAGCAGCAATGACAAAGGTGATTCCCTGATAGGAGCTCCTTTGTAGTTATTCTGGTGGCAGCATGGCCCTGGTAGATCGAATTTTCATTCTGTACGCTACTCCATAAATCCGTTTAACATCTAAAAAAATGTGTGCAAATACACGTGTGAACGTACGGCAGAGCTTTCTCTATTAGGTGTACCTTGCTTCTATTAGATCTTCGATATAAAGCTACTGCTGAATTTGCGTTGCCCCACAAGCAGTCGTCATGGGCGTCAAACAATTTTGACTACTCCACCGATATCACCACTGGCTAAAACTATGAGAAGACGTTGGCATCTTTGATTTTCCAAACGCAAAATCGCAAGTCATTGTTATAATTACTGTCTTTTCATGACAACCAGTGATAGCGCATAGTGCACTTGATTGATATTAAAGATAAATTACAAAGGCGCGATCTGTCTTTTTGAAGTTCCTAAGTGATAAATATAATGCGAGTTGTAAAACATAGTTATTCTGTTCGTTGCTCTTCGCTCGAAGCTTTCATTATATACGCAAAAGGAAATAAAATTGAGGATCATATAGGCTGACTTCTAAAAAAAGCTGATTTACTCAGATATTCAAGCAACCCGTAAGCCGTAAAGATAAAATCGTTTTAACCCCACTCGTCAACGCCGATTTTTACAAACGATTAGGTAATTTATATGCAAGTAAACAATCCGAGTGGTGGACGGTGTCATGACGATATAATATCTTAGGGAAACTAACGGACAAATCAGGATACGGAAGAACCACAAACGTCAAAAATGCTACACAGGTACATCTGCGGGTATTTACATTTCGGGTAAAGGGCAAGATTAGCATAGGACATGTTGGAAAATACTAGAGCCGAAGTAGTGGCCATTTTCGGAGTATTGGTAGTAGTAAGAGTTCGTCCATGAAACCTCTTAGTATCACTTTACCGATAAAGCAAGTCGTACTAGCTTTTGACAGAAACAACTTTTGCAGCAGTGGTGGTTGTCGCCTTAAAATCTCACGTAGTGGGTTTCTAAGTGAGACACCGTAATATTATAGAAATTTAAATTAAAGGTAGAGTAACCCTATTCACAAAAGCCTCAATCCGAGCGTTCCTTACCTGAAAAAATACTACTAAATTCCCGGAAAATGCTCTAACAGTCGTGATGATCGCGACACTTTGCAGCGGCTTCAAGCTGTGTTTTAATAGCTAAACCGTATGCCTTTATTACTAAGAGTCTATTCGTAGACCCCTTCTCAGGAAAGTAATTCGTTAATCTAGTGAAAAAAAAAACTACATGCAGAGACCCAAGCTGTTAGTCGAGCTTAATCTTAACCCTACGATGAAACCTGTTACAACGGCCGTCAGATCGGTTTTGAAACTACCGCTATCGTTTTGGCAGTTTTAGACCTATCAATTGACAAATTAGTAGTCAACTAAGCTTTGGAAAAAACGCTCGTCTGTATTTGTTTTAGAAACAATTTGCAACCAGTGCCCTAGTCCCGGTTCCGCCGATGAGAGCTGAGGGCAACCGCCGGGCCGCGGTCATGTAGAATAATAGGATATCAACCCCTTTTTCCCTGTTATCGACCGGACAATTCGCGCACTTTCAATACCAAGTAAGCTGTGAGCTGCGTTTAAAAATTATGCATAAAAATCTATCTGCATCAGTTCGTAGCCTTCTTCGCACAGGCGAAACAGCTTTAGAGAGTAAAAACACGAAAATACGCTTCAAACAAACGCGCCTCAACATGCCACTTTAGGCCTGATCCTCTGTTAAATTTCCCCTGCTAAAGAGCTCCTAGCTAGAGAAGCCATGTTTAGGCTGCCATGCGAAGCTTTCTTAACACGTTAAAAGGACTTAGTTATGAGAATTATGAGGTTGCAAGGCCGCAGTACGTTCCGTCAGGGCGATTTTTGGGGCAAACCAGATCAGTAACGAAGTCAACCTTAAATCTGAGTCGTTGAACTTCTACACGGGCGACTTAATCTCAAAAGCTATAACGTGCTTTTCGTACCCGATGGTCTACTGAACGTGGTAACGCCCTAGCAAACTTTTCTCAATATAGATCGATTCTAGGTATGATATTCAATACTGTGACGTATACGACTCGACACTGTTGTGTATTGCAACAAACCATCTACTCAATGACATAGCTTCAGGGCTCTAACCACGGTACTTAGACGAAGGTGCTTCGAGTGCTTTCTCAAATCTATACTGTATAATATAATAGAAGTTAATGGTTTTCAGATGACGTCTGAATTTCAGCTAGGCGGCGGAAAATGCAGTCTTGTATGTAATGTAATGGGAGACGTTCCTTTCAACAAAGAGATACTTTATTAAACAAGATGTTCACTCAACAAGAGTTAGAGTTGATAACAACGCCGTTCGGCCTTCTTGAAATCGGTGCTCACAAAGAAAGCGAAGCTACTGACTCAGTGTTACTTACGACTGAAGCCGCGCACGCTATGCCAACGACGCGCCTCTGCGCTATGATCTTCCAAGTGGTCAAAATCAATATTAAGCTCCGAGAGCCCCTATGGAACTAAATCATACTAAGCTTAGCTTCATGCAAGCCTTAAAGCTTGTTTATAGCATCCTTCTTGTACCTATATAAGAAAGATCCCCGGAAATTGCTATGATTAAGTAAATGCAGGAAACAATACGGACAAGGACCACGAGCAAAACAGGCCAAGTAGGATTTAACGTCCTTCGAATAGTCAAGCAAAACAGTCCTGCATCACTCCGACCTCACACATCTAAGCACTTTGCATTGCCCCTTGACAATGATTCGTGATATGAAATTGCGCTCCATACAGCCATGTTTCCTTTAACCATAGAAAGCGGTAAAGATGATCTCGATTTCTTTAAAGGCCCTGCAGTGGGCTTACTGACCAATTGGGCTCTTCACTCAGACTGAATGACACTGTCGCTATAGTCGTTCGGAAAGCACCCGATCTGGAATGCCCCAGTTTGAAACACTCATCAGAGCCGTTATACCGCATGAAAGGACAGATGCCAATCTGGTCGCTTATCTAGAATGGCACGAAAGGGAATTTGTGGTGTCTTTAATTGAACGAACGATTCTTGTTTCACTAGTAAGGTATTAGTAAATACTGCTTTACTAGCTACGCTTGCACATACGCCAAGCCGATGAATACTGATTTCTTTCGTTTTTTTTTTTAAACGAACTAGCGCACTTCGCTGCGCCCCCTATTCTGTCATTAATTTAACTTATTTGACCCTTTAATAAGACCCCTAGCCTGACAATTGGTTTGCTACAATAATTCTGGTCCATTTAACCTGTCCCTCTTTCATCTGATATACCTTTTTTTAATCATTGATGTTCCTTTGTTGCTTTGACGTACTACTCACAGAAAAATTACTTCTTCTTGATTTTGTTACCAAATAGCCCATGCATTCCAATTCCGAAGCTCTAGGCCGACTTCTGTTAAAGGCACATAAACAATCTACCAGCATTATTCGTAATACTTCACTTGGACGTTTCCGCTTACTGATTGACTTTAGCCCCGACAAGGAGTTCGTCAATTGAAGGAGACAGCCTCGCCAGTGACTGAGGTCGTTTTGAATACGTAACAAGTTAGCTTTTCCACAGAATTGTTTATGGCATTTGGCAAGCCAGATTGGTAAACTGAAGCGGTTTCTTAACTTTAGGTGAACGTCTATGCGTCTACATGCTTTTGACCCAAATCAATTAGCAGGTGAATGGTCCTCCAATAAAAAGGCTGTTGACTTCTTTTAGTCATAAACTTTTCTAAAAGCTTCAACGTGTACCAATGGTTTTGTTGGTTGTAGTAAATTTATACACAGCACACTTGATATAACTGGTTTTTTACGCAGAAGCGCCACTTCGCGTCAGAAGCAAAGTATTCCTGCTGTTTGCTTCTGAAACGTAAAATTATCCGTAAAATTTTGTGGCTTTGATGCATAGGCACGTCAGATTTATACAGATTATATAAACTTGTCTTTATTCTAATTCCATTTACTCTTCGTGTAGTTAGCTATATTTGGAATATGTATCGCTAATTATGAACAAAAAGTTAGTTTCAATTACGCTGAATCGAAAAAGATACGTACTAACTTGTACTAGAAAGCTTCAATTCCACGTACTAACAACGTTGGATAAAATTCTAGATATTAGAAACGTTCATTAGTGTAATTTTATCATTTGGTACAGGCTAGAACTTCTCGATAGTTAGACGGGATTAAAAGTAGCGTTTAAACTCTGGCTAATGTTGAACTATCGACACCTGCAAAAATCCGCCGTAATTAGTTCTTTAGACGTACACGTTACCGCAATAATTTAGTTATCCATTTCAGATGTATTTATATACGTACTAGACGAACTAGCGCACTTCGCTGCGCCCCCTATTCTGTCATTAATTTAACTTATTTGACCCTTTAATAAGACCCCCAGCCTGACAATTGGTTTGCTACAATAATCCTGGTCCATTTAACCTGTCCCTCTTTCATTTCATCAATTTACCCCAATATGGATACGTCAGATGAATGGATTTGACACTTACCCTGACCAGTTATCACTGCTCTGTTGCTGCGTAATGCTATTTTTTTTGTATATTAAATTTGTTAGCAACAGCTCACTTTTGCTTTAAATAGCCTGTTCTTTAATTTTTACGTTCCACAATTCTGACACGGTCTCATTGTCTTGTACCACTATTGTATTATTCGTAATATATCTAAACTTTCAGGGTATTTTTCCGATCACTTTTGCCAATGTTCCGTTGCGGTTTCTTTCGAGACTCTGTTGTATTAGTTTTGCTATCCTGCGGCAAATATTTTGTGACAGTAATATTGTATATTCTAAATTTAAGCGATTGCTGGTCCTTAGCGGTCCCGTAATTTTTGTGTAGCAGTGATTTCGGCAGTGATTGGTCACCGTGATGAAGTAGGTTTTCCTTAGTAAAATAGCTCTCGTTAGTTTGTTGTAATGATTTCGTAAACGATTTCTAACTAAAACAACAAAAGCTTTAGTTCGAAATTGCCAATAGAAACTCGAAGAAACTCCATTTGTTGTTGATTTTAGACCGTGCACGCCAGTCTGAGATCTTGTCCTTTACCATTCCATAGTACTTTCCGTTCTTCCACTGCAACAGCGTTATAACCTCTATCCCCGGTTGCATTTATCCTGCTTTTTCATTCCAATTAACCTTACCATGCGCAAAAATATTAATCCAATTAACTATTACGCTTCATAGGAAAGACAAAAGTTTCGCCTAGAGAGCAAAAGTGTTTGTTCAATCCGCTCTATCTTCCGTACTACTTTAGCCAGCGCGAAGTTATACCGGTCGTAAAGTAAACAGTCTTTTTACGCGAATTGGATCAGGCAAACCCGCTGCCCGACATACAAAATATTAGTATGGCTGGAAAAACACGTGAACTAGCATTCCAGTTTGGTCTTACACACATAAACGTTTTTTGTGGTATCTATTTAGGATATGGTCATTAACATTCAATGATTACCCAGCACGATCCTGTTTGCCTCAGTTTAAGCTTACTTAAGACGGTGCCATATCGGGATAAATTCATCAGGCATCTGAATGGAAGAGCACTCGACAACAGAGTTGAGTTGAATTACCTCGCTCTGCTCAAAATGTGTGGACCGTCTCGAGTGACTAGACATATCTACAGGGAGTTTGAGATGGTGAGACAGGAAGTCAGCCTCCCAGACTCGATCCGAGCCCACTGCTAGCTGCAACTTTAACGGCGCTTGCTTAATCGGTTTCTCCAACAACGCATGCATTTGTCTATACCCTTAGCTTAAGGCCATGTCGCTGCTGGATAATATTAATAAGTTTCCTGACATGGAAAAAACGGCGTTGAGAAACGTATCTGGCTGTTTGTCGGAAATCTGTTATAATCAAGTCAACTTCCACTGTTTAAAATGACTTAGTTGGGACCAGCAAAATGAAGTAAACTTACGTTCTCGTACTGAACAAGTTAAATTTAATTGCAATGTTTGCAATGTTTGTCTAACAGAAATGCATCTATTAACGTCCATAAACGTGTTCTATACGTCAAACTTCAAATTCGAGTCCAAGCAGGTCGCCTTTAACTTTACTTAAATTATTAATATAATAGTGTTTGTAGAGCATATTCTCAAAAAGTAAGTTTAACACTTTGAGTTGTGGTACTCCGCGTTCATTAGTTAGTTGACATAGTTGCAAGTAACTTATGCCCTTTTCACGGACAATAAACTGCGAAAACAACGGCCTGACGATAGTAAAGCATAGTACGATTTTAAAGTACTATAGGTTTATTTTTGAACCCGAATAAATTCGATTGTATCTACTCTTATCATGCAGGTAGAATTATTTGGATCTTTGTGCAAGTTCCAGGTTTAAAGTTTGAAAACGAATAAGTTAAGAAATGTTTACCCCCGATGTGTGGATGGCCGGTTTTGCGCAAGAGCATAAAAGAAATAACACAATAACCTGTGTAAACAATAAACATTATTTAAAAAAACAATAGAATCTTAACTAATACAATTCATGATATGGCGCGATGATATACGCATGAACTACATAAATTATTAGCGCAGAAATGAGAAGATATCAAAAAATAGAACGGTTGTTAAGATGAACCTGACGAAAAACTTCTAAGATACTGTTATTCTAAAAATGAGTAGAACCATTTGTAATGGCTGCCTGTCTTCGCTTAGGCAATCGAATGAAAAAAATATTTTTCACAGATCAAGAAAATTTGTTTTTTAGTTCGCACGTGATGTAAAACAAGTCTGTTTCATATTTGAATACTACTGGCAACAAAAAGGATGTCTGATATATATATCGAATTCAAAGCAATACTTCACCTACGATCAAGCCTTCTAGTTCCAATAAATTTTGTGACGCAAATATAACAAAATACACCTTTGAACTGGTACAATCAATACTGCAAAAAGATGACGATATATATTAATCAAAACGAAACAACAGCACAAAGTGTGACTATAGAGTTTCTGATTTAAATCGGGTAATTTTTCTGTTTTAACTATTCCTCACGAGGATGACCGACGTCTGTTTGTTGGAAAATTCTTTAAACGGACCACCGGTACTTCCCAGCAGATTTAAATTATTCTCTAACAAACTGCTATAATCTTAGCTAGGTATATGAAAAAATATAGAGATAAATATGAGGTCTACTAGCTACTAGGAGTCTACTAAGACTAAAACGCAAACGGGTAAACTTTCGTGGATCATTAACCTATCTGTTTTTATCACTCACGTGACAACCACCTCAGAGATGACACTAACATATTGAAAAATTAATTTAGAAAGCTATAGAGATGTCAGCAATAGTTTCAACCCTTGGGGTCTGTCCCTTCATACAGCGGCTCGTTTTTTTAACCTGACGATCGCACCCATGGCCGCATACTACACATGTAATTGGAAAATATCTCATTGCCGAGGACTGATTTATCATGGCCGCGCACGTGGGAGACTGATAGAATAACGCTTTTTATCAAAAACCTGATCAAGCTCTTTAATCTCGACAGAATCCGAGCGAAAAAAAACTTCAGCGCGGTGCGAAAAGACAGACTGTGTGACCGTACTTGGAAACTCCTGGCAGAAGTTCCCAAGTACGGTCCAAATAACGTTGTACGAGCAGTTTTAGATCATTTCAGTCGCCATTGTATTGTTTACTTGATCTAGTAAAGATCTACGCCCGATACGATATTTAAGCGTTGTCTTAAGCATCTAGCTTACAGCATGAAACAAAGCGTGCATACATCAAATTTTGCACGTAGACCCCCACACGTGCCTCCAAGGTTAGGCAAACACCTTGCCACTGTACAGTTTTGGAGACTCTATTTACCATAAGTCTCTCTCTTTGTTAATCTAGCGTCTAGATTAATATGCTCGAGCCTTTCTTCGTATGCTTCGAAGTGCTCGATGAAACTCGAGTAAGTGGATCACAATTTCGCGTCGATCCTGGTAGGTAGGTGGTGAGGTAACCGAGAGCTTTTTCGAACAAAGATAACTGTTACAAGGAGCGCCCAGCAAGGGAAAAGGCAGTCTGAATTCCCTACCTGCATTATAAAAATTCTCTTAAAAAGTACTTTCGACGTACCTAAAAAATCATTCCCGAACGCCCCTTTATTCCTGCAATTTACACTCGCTACTTCAAGCAAGAAGCGCAGATGGTTGTACATACACGTCAGTGTATTCTACATCCAAGTCGATCTGTGATTTCGCTAAATACCGTTTTTATTTTCGGCCTTCTTTTTTAGGTTCCCACAATTCTTCGAATATCAACCGCAAGCCACGCGCCTTCTATACTCCTTCCAAAATTCAAAAGGACGAAGAATGATCAAAGCAATCATAAAGACTCATTCAATCCTTGCTATGATTGCTGCTACCACTGCTTCTACTTTCACAGGATCAATCAGACTTTCGAGTTTTCTCAAAGCCGTTGATAAGCCTTATAGACACCAAGCCAAACCCTTATACGGAGGTGATGCCGAGGCTCGAGATGCCACTACCACTTCCATTAGGCCAGCCCACCCCTCCGCGGTTCGGGATAGACGACAGAAACCTATTTAGAGAATAGCGGAATTGCGGGCTAAGAAGCGGCTCCGTCAGTCTGTTATACGCATAGTGGCGTTGCTACTTGGAGTAACATTGTCGTTAAAACAAAGCTGAGGATAGTTTTGAAAAAGGAAACCAGATTCTGCGGAAAGAAGGAGAAAAGTTGGCAAGCGACCATAAACGTATTAACGCAAACGAAACAGCAGAACGTATGTGAGTCCAATAGTGAAATGTTATATTGTTTTTCTCGTTGGGAAATAACAAGCAAAAGGAGGAACTGGTTCGAAAAATGCTCATCCCGTTTAGAAAGAGGCGATTGGCCTTTTTAGCTACTGTCGCAGGATGACAGTGAACAATGAGAAGCCGAGTTTAAGAAGTCCAGTTTGGATACGTTTAACGTAAGCATTTATTTGGCTATGCATGTAAAAATTCACAGACTGTAATGTACAGCACGGTAAAAAAAATGTATGGTTTAATGTGAAGAAGTAAACAATAATAATGGCAGCCGTGTAAATATCTATGAATCAGCTAATATGCTTTGCGAGCTACGTTCTTCAGGTCGTTCATTACAAAGTTCTGAAACAAACGATATTATTGTATTTCTAAATGAAAGAAACAGGCCGAGCAAAGTTAGATTTATTCTCCTTTAATTGGGTTATTTATTCTAAGCATCATTCTACCCATATATATATATATGTCAGGTCGGCTCCTTTTACCACGGGAGATGATACCCTTAAATACTCAAACGGGACGTATTCACAGCAAAACGGAACCGTGTAGCACACGCTAATTAAGAAAGATTGCATGGAACCACCTGTACGTACTCCACACATAAAAAGCTATTATTTACAATAGTGCCGTCTCGGAGGACGGCCTCAAGAACAATGGTACGTTCACTTCAAAAATTACTAGCTCTGCACTGAAAACAAATATTAGCAAAACCTGCCTTGTACGCCGGTGTGATAGTGCGAAAGCTATTGGCACTATTGTCCGCATTACTAAGCTTGAGTTGGAACATGGACTTACAACCATCTTTGAGAATTTCCTGAATAATTATTATGCAGTCGAATGAGTTACAATGTCTAACCGTGATAAGGACTAATAGGGACCCGAGCATCTACATATGGGTCAAGGGTGAAAAATGCTGACCAACTTGCGGTGTTAAGTTATGATCGAACCCAACGATGTTCACATCAAAATTGGATAAAATCACGATTACGAAGTGTTATTCTAATCGCATATAAAGAAGCCGGATATTATTCGATCAAATAATTTCCCTGTGCTTGTTCCTTTTCTTTGAATATACTCTGTTTGCTTCAAGCTGGTGAATTTTAGGCCTAGAACTGGTTCAGGCGCAATCAGTATATATCATAGTCTTTTTATTACGCTTATTAACCTCTTTTTAAGGACACATCGTGGCAATTTAAGATGCTCTGCCTTAACGACGGCCAGGCCAAAAATACACTGCAATTCCCAATTCCTAATAGAATCGCCAGCTTCCTTCCCACAAAGGATATATGTGTCTGAACAAGAGCTTAAGCCATAACCGGGAGCTTGGTTGCAAATTAACTATTTAATTATTTATGCTTCTGGCCGCGACAGCATTTAGGTAGTAATTAATTATAGGATTGAAGACGGTACCCCATTTCGACTTAAAAACATTTCATTTAGATACATTATGAAATGCTAACATAATAGCTTTTAAACTTTTTGTAGCATAGGTGACCAAGATCAATAGATCAAAATGACAATACAATACTGCAATAAATGAAGAGCTAACTTTTGCTTTTCGGTTTTTATCTTCACGATATTATTGTTGTAAAAGTTTTCCAAGTCGTAATAAACCCGATAAAAGTTCACTGATGGAACTACTTTTCGGTGAAGCGGCTTTATCCGTTGGACGGACACGTTTTTACGTCATTCACGGATTCGTTTTGTCGGTACCCCAATTTTAGTCCGCACGAACCAGTTTTCTGTGTAAAAGTCAACTCGGCTTCCTACATAATGACCCAGACGCCTTTTCCTTTGAAAGACCCATTCTGTTTTGCTCTTGCGTTAAAAGCATAATGCCGCAATCACTCAAAACCTTATGTTACGATTCGTCCCTTATCCGGTCAGTAGCGCTATTAAAACATTTAATATAGGCCACTCTCTAGCTTCCAACGTTCATTTACAGGCCGGGTTGTCTTGTACTATCTCTTTGATGATATATCGGGTAACACGGTTTTTTTTCTTTATACAATGTACAGCGTTGTAAAACTCAAGTAGCTTCAAATGTATCGCTAGCATCGGCTTTCTTTACATTACAGAATCATGTGAGGCTAAAGGCTCTTTATAGATGCACCAAGGCGATGCAGTTCGTTGCCTTCGTCCTGCCACTATGAGATCGTATACAGACCATAATTCCCGCCACAGATTCATCATATAAATACATACCCACACGCTGGCCTGTTCATTTTCGCTCCCGAATAAAAATTGAATCAGTAAAACACAATATATATATTTATATGTACATACATATATATTTATACATTAATCATGGTAGGTTTTTAGTGGTATACTATCCCCTCTCGCCTTTTCTCTCTTTGTCAATTCTCGTTTTGCTAAAAAAAATTCACGAACTATTTCAACAGGCAATGCATCTGCCGAGCCGAGACAGCGCCGTCTTATACGGTACTGCGTTTTCCCTGGTCCTACTGCAGTTTACGCAGGCTCATCAGGCGCGCGTCAGACCGTCGGGCGCCGCGGAGAAGGTGGTCGGTCCGGTGTATGGCCAGCATGCGTAACACCGTCGATGTCACGCATGCTTGCACTTGAGTGGCGGTCCGTTTTGCTGCTGCTTCGTTCTTATGGCGATGAAAAAGGCATCATCCAGTCCAGCCGGATGCAGTGGGCGATTAAAGGGGGGAAGGCGCTCACCAACAAAACGTATACATCGCATAGAGAGATAGCATCACTCGTATAACAGTCATACGCGCAGATCCTTTTTTAGCATTATTACAATATGACTGGAAAAGTTATAGCCCCAATGAAAGTTCTTTGCTTCTATATATTTATCTTTTTTTCATTTTTACTACCTACACATCATATATATTAGTGTACCGCAAGGCATACAGCCTGGATAGGACCGGACGCCTTTAACATCAAACATTATTATTAAGCTCGAGCTCTAACTTTATTTACTTAACATGTAAACATGATACTCAACTATTAATTGAGGGCAATACGTCATATTATTAGACAGCTGTAGATGTTTTCTAAAAAGTACAAGTTACATGGCTCGTTTGACCTATTTTTCATGCTGATTATCACCGAAATGCATGGGCTTATGATTTTAATTTAAGTCCACATGCCTTCAAGGACTTCCGATATGCAGGTCAGATTGTTCTTAGAGAGTTCTCACAAAGTTGCGTCTGGTAGGCAAACAACTATAGCTATGGCAAGTTTTTCCATGATCGCCAGGCTTCCCCAGGTATCGTTCTTGTAAAAATTGCCGTACTCCTACGCACGGTTGTGCCTATTATGTATTGCGTATACTGAAGTATACTCATTGTCATCCCCCAATAAGCCTATTATTCTAATTTTATTGACTCCTCTTAGCGCATAGTTAATAACATTCAGCAGTCTCCTCGATATAAAGCCGGCGGGTTCCCTACCCGTTCGCTTCGCGGGAATTGTTAGCAAATATTATATTATTCTATCGCTCTCTCCTGCAAAAGAGAAATATCGGTATTTTCCAATGTTGTTGCATGCCTCATTAATTATTCTATTCTCGTATCTAAGTGGCTCCTATTATAATTTTATATTAATGTTTGTTTATACATCTACTTCCGAAATTTCTAGCAGCGAATGGGTTTTTTTTTTAAAGTAAATTATCTTATTTTTTTTCTATCCAGGTAAACAAGCAGATTACCGCACACCTCATTTATATGGACGAATTTTTATCGGTGAGCCCATTGCGTGTCAGGCTTACAATTGATACAATCGAGGCAAAAATACAATTGATCTATATTAATTGCGTTAACGAAATAATTGTCAAAACGTGCCATTTTCGTTGTCACTTTATTAAGCATATATGTATATGCCTAACCAGTTAATAGGTCTGTCCCGGTCAGATTCTAATGAGGCCACTTGCGCCTTTTCTTGTAGACTTCAGAATAGAATAACACCGCAATCAGCAACTATTTATCTGTGATTCACCTGTAAGAATGATGAACGGGCAGGATTACTCGTCATTTTGATACATCTATTTAGAAGACGGTGTTACGAATCGTTAAAAACGAACTAGCAATGGTAAATTTTCTAGCAGCTTGTTCTCTCTAGAGGTTCGTAGAGCAGTTACACCCTCCTTAATCCTGGTGTATATATATCTCAATACATGTAAGAACATTTATCTAGTGAGTACGTTCCTGTGGAACTGTCTGTGTGCGCGTCAACATGAAATGCTTGTGTCTATATCGTATCTGGGGCGTAGCGGCGACAGTTGATTAAAAGTGTAAAAGGAAAAATTCAAAACGTACAGACTGTGCGCGTTCGTCCTGACGACCTCCCATTGGGGAGTACCTAGCCACAATGATACCCTGGACGTCTACAAAGATACTTTTAGAGCGCTTGCTGTTGACTGCTGTAGTCGATCTATAATAGCGGGACAAAAAGTGCCATGCAAAACGTATCCTGTCACAAACATGATTTATTTGGCAAATTCGAGTTGGACGATAGTTGTATGGCAGTATTGTCCTAGCAATCGTTGCAGTTGTAGCGGTAGTAGTAACTGTCATGTAGAGCGGTCCGGTAGAGGCAATCGGGGCTTTAGCAGCAGTAGCCGATTGATTTAAGGCCCGCTCGGGTTTTTCCACGAGGACTAGCGTAGGTTGACCCAATCAGAAAACTCAATAAAGAAATGCGCGTTTCAGGGGTCTAGCTAATGCAAACATTCGGCGGCAATATCCCTGATCGTACTCGTTGTGTGCCGACCTTTATCGTGTATCCGAACGTTTGCTTGTGACTAAGAGGCACGTACAAAAGCGACGCCAATACAGATGTTTCAGAAGGGAAAACTTGAGAAGAAATAGGTGACGAAAGTTTATTAACTGCAGTTTTACGCTAGAGATAATTTAGCAGCGCAGGAGCGCAAGTTTTCACTAAGGAAAAGAAAGATGTAGATTTAAGGCTTATCTCGATCGTTTTTAACGTTAGCAAGCTTTATTCACTCAACCTTATAATTGCCTAATCGGTAATTTAAAGAGTAGCGTTACACGTTTTATCGCCACTATGTCGAACACGATATTCTATAGCATCATATATTTCAACTAGTAAACGATGAAAATGTCCGATGTTGATTAGTGCAAAGTACTCCCCTCCTTGTTCTGGTCCAGCTTCTATCCAACACAAGCCAACGCTTAATAAATAAAGTTAGCTCCGCTGTAAAATGAACTGATAAAAAAATGTTGTTGATATAACATTATTTAGCTAGTTCGGTACCGTCAGACATACAATTTGATAAGAAAAATTCGAGAGCCATAGGGAAAGCCTCTCACATGCTGATGACAAGTAGAAAAATGGCTAAAACCCAGAGAAGCTTTCGGTGTGCCTCCACGCACTTTCAATAACATGCAGGTCCATTTCGATTTGTTCACCTTGAATTGAATGGCTTAGTGGAATTGAAAGCAAAATATACTTCCAGTACCAAGCCGATATCCTTGCCTAACCGGTCTTTCTTTCGGCAAACTCTGGACTGTTGTTTAGATAACTACTTTTGCCAGCAAATGGTCAGTCAATGGTGGCTTTTCTGTCTTACCTTTTATACTAGCATCACATGTAAAAAGGAACGTGCACGCTCTTTCGGGACAGCTGCGTTTGAGGAAACATCGTTTCGTTATTATTATTATTATTATTATAATTAGAAATTTATGAAAACGAATTTTATGTAGCAGAATATGTTTGCTATAGAATTATATAAGCGTATGCAAACAAGTTGTTTGTGATCTTAATACACATATTGGTAAAGCTTGTCTTCTACAACTATCCGATATTATTACGTTACATATCGATTATCGTTTTTCGAAAACGCGTTTCGTATCCATTTAATAGGCCAGGCCGACATGTCCTAGTTGCCTAATTGAAACAACTATTTAGTTCCGCGTTGAGCAATTGGCTTTTTTGAAAAACGCAAAACATTTATCCCCTGACTCAAAACGGGCCAGAACGGCCTTGAGACGAATCAGGAATTCTACATTTTTCAAAGCTCATCTCATAAATATCATCGGCACTACGCGAAACCTTCTATCCAGTTTGTACGCTGCTTCGAATGAGCACTCATATGAGCTAATGTAAAAACTATGCCTAAGGAGGACAGTCTGATCAGGTGTCCTATCTTGCAAGATTTGTTTATGTAAAATTCAGTCATGTCAAGCCCCATATCTGTCCTGATTAATTAAGCTAACGATGCTGAATGAACTAATTAAGAAATGCCTATTGTTTTAAGATATTTAATTCAACTACTCCTCTCGTCGACATTTAATCAGTTGCGCCAAACAATGAATATGCTTGTTCTTAAACTTCCATATATTTTACGTAGGTTCTTAGGTAGCAAAGTTAATTTCATGTACGCCAAGTATAAATAAGCAGCGTCGAAAAAGAAAGCTGCTTTAAATTTTACGTTAAAAAAAATTAACCAATCTCACTAATTTTTCTAAGTATGGGTAATGCGAGACTGAAATTATTCAGTACTATTCCACCGTTCTGAGTATGTACCGTATTCAATGTACGTACTTCTGAGTATGTACTGATAGAAGCGTAACAGTTTGTCGTAGCAAAAGTTCACTTGCGGCGAAAAATACTTGACTGCCTACAGCTGTCGATATTGTGAATAGGGTTTCTTCTAAATGACATATAACATATCATGCAACTAGCAATAGTAAAAAGTAGCACCTATACAACGATACTGAACGAAGAAAACTATTGATTTCTGCGAACGTACGATCTGTGAGGCCAGAAGGGAGAAATCACAAAGGCCGCAATCGCCGGACATACCCCGTACGTTCTCGATAGCATTGCTTGCATCCGCTGTACAATAGCGCCGGTGCCAACGTTGATATCCAAACACCGCAGATAAAGCTATGAGGCTGCAATAGGTTATAGCAAAACGAATGCAAGATATCATCCTGGCTATAGAGCCAATGATATTAATTGCTCTGGACGGAGTGTCCAGGTCTCCCCAAACGTCCATCCTATTGTGCGTGCATCCAGGTAGCTTTTTGTGTGAGGCGGCATTACTTACTGTCCCTGAACGATTATCACAGGCTTTCTTTCCGATGAGCAAAGGAAGCTAGCTTGAGGTACATGAAGTTCCCAAAGGCGGCGGCAGCAGCAGCAGCAGCAGCAGCAGCAGCTTCCTTCCCGCAGCTGTATTCTATTGTCGCCATATTCGTCAAGCGTGAAAATTCGTTTGGTAGCTATTGTTCTTATGTATTTTCCTTAGCGGACAATCTTAGGCCGTACACAAAGACCATCCACCAATTTGGCCACTAATTACAATATAAATACCCTAATAACACTAGATCTATAAAATTTAATTATTATAGCCAGTTTCTTCTTGGATTCTGCATTGACGTAGTCTCTATAAAAGTATCTACATTAAAAAAATGGAAAGAAGTCATAGTTTTAATTTCTAAATGGATTCATCTACTTTTCAGCTCAGCAGCCAATATACCTTAACTAAACGATCATTTTTGGACGGAATGTAATTTAGAATGGCCGACACAAGAATCTTCAATATGTGTTTCTAAAACATAGCTAAAATCCTCACCCTAATAGATAATGTTCCTCTCGTTAAACGTATTTATTTATTAAACGTAAATCTTTATTTGAGCTTTGAACTTTAAATGTATCATCACGATTCTAACGCCGACATGTTTAGTTAAAGGACTATCATTGTTGTTGTACAAAACAAACGGGAATTTCATTTGCATTATTTATCTATGATAAAAAAATAATGATTATAAATCTATAGATTTATAAACATTTGAAAAATCAATCGCGGATGGATACTGAAAATTCCTAATATGAATATTATCTTAGTATTGATAAATATTAAGTTTTTATATGACGATATCATCATATGAATTTATAAAAAGTAAAGTATCAAGATTAAAGGAATTTCAAAGATTTAAATTGAAAAATATTCTATTACGAAATGGATTATCGCAATCTTGATAAATTGTGCATCAAACCTAATAGGTAAGGATAATCTATGAAAATTATATACAATAAAAAAATACGAATGAAAAAACGTCTTCCTGCGATCAATCGACGGTTCCCTAGATAGACCGGACGGCATGAGGTCTCCTGATAAATTTCTTACCCAAAGGTGACAGAACCGCTTAGCACCGTCGTAGGCCAATTTCCATACAGCATATCACAAAAAACATAAATATCGTGTTTTTTTTTCCATCGTAGAATGCTCATACCTAGATGACTAGGTCACCCCGAAATATATACGATGTTCTAAAAGAAAAGCTTAACTTACTGTGCCGAATACTTGAATACGAAATGTTACATAATAACAAAGTCGCAATATTGATTGCAACAGGCTGCGAAAAACTGTTTTAAACCTTATTTTACCGAGTCAAATTGTACTTTGCAATAACAATTGGAATCGTCAGCCTGTCTACCTGCTAGAACTAATTGAACTGACAATACGTACATGTTGAAACAACAACAGCAACTTATTGCGGTGAAGGTTTCGACAGCCCCAACCTCCTCAAAAGCGAAAAGTCGAACACCTTTCCGCTCTATCATTTCTAACGTCATCGCACTTGCCTACAGTAAAAGCTTTTTTTTTTTTTTCACTACTATTTTACTACAACGTTAGTCGTTGGCGGTCGGCGGAGGCTGCCGTTCTCCCCTAGGAATCCTGAGTAGAAGCGGCTGAACAATCAGCATTGCGAGGCAAACAGCAACGAGAGGCATTTCGAGACAATTCCGAGTCCGTATATAAGGAATACGGCGGGCCCGTAGAAGTGTACGAAGGGATAGCTTGGTCGAGCACGACAAAACAGAATGGAGAGAGAAAATGTAACATGACCAGCAGAGAAAATGTGAACACCTTGTAAACGCCTTTGGGATCTACGGGAAGCAGCCTAAAAGCTAGATTGGAAACAGTCAACCTACAGATAGAATTTCTTTCTAGGAGAAGCAGCAACGTTCCATTCAGTATCCACCTAGTAGTACTAAACGCAGGTACCTTCTAACTTGTTGTCAGAATTACAAGGTCTATACAAAAGCAATCTAGCCTCCAGCCGTCCAGCCTTAATAAATGCGCCACCTATTTGATCAAAGGACAGCGATAGGATAACTCCGCCTAAACGAAAGGTGGAAAATTAAGCTTGAGTGAATCAATACGCTGCAAATGGCTCGCACTTCCTGATAGAAAAGATATATCATAAGAGGCCAGCACACTATATTTAAGTAATGAAACTGAATAAAACTCTAAGTAACATTAGAATGACCTATCTGCTTGCAAAGGATAGTAGTTCGGTGCCGGTATCGTAGTCACTGACCTAACCAAAATGCAAGGTATTTTTCTGTAAAATCCTTCATCTCTACGCGGTTCCCTCAGGCTTTTAAACTTTGCAGCCAGCTGGCCATAGGACAGATTATCAAAGGATCATTTTGATTACTATTTGTCAGTTTTTTGGTGTGAATCATAATTTCTTTGTCAAGTTAACATTTGTGGACAACTTGCATGCCAAATGGTATGTATGACATCCTGTATCATATCCTTCGAATAGGATTATAAAAAAATCTAACTGGTAAAAGTAATACTTGTGTTCGCACTAGGCGACCGAACTTCTATCGTTGCAGCAATAAAATTACTAGATAAAAACAAAACAGTGTGATTTTTTCAAGTTAATTATATCGTTAATATTGTTGTTATTATCATTATATATTGTATTAGGTGTATCGTGAGTCGAACGTACTGGTATGCAGCATCAGCTTCATAAACTACTTTTTCGTTGTCTGAGTTAGGGTGATTTAAGACGCCGTTAATGATGTCGGGTCAAATTTATAAAATTGGCAAACTATCACTTCTCAACTAATCATTGAAAGTTCAAGTTCAATGTCAAGTTTTCCACAAAGATCCTATATGTCTAGTATCTTATTGTATAATAACTGTTTCAAAAGAATGAAACTAACTGCACCACAAGGCCTAAAGGCGTAAGTCTCAAGAGTTCAGAATGATACGCGTTCATCTGAACTCTTTTAATAGCCGCGTCGCGTTTAGTCTGCGAATTCACACAAGGCGGGTTTGGGTAAACATCTATCGCACGAGTCATTCCTGAATCTGTCATTTGAACACTAAATACACACAGAATAAAGAAACACAGCCCTTGGCCATTTTGTGGATTATATGAGCAAGCCATAGAGACCTCAAGCGTGGTATTTCGAGCGGTAAGAGTGATAAAAGGTGTAAAATATGTATTTGGCACTAACGCGGTGACAGCAACCCTCCAATCACACGGTCCCTAACGCGTTTATCATCGCTGGCAGTTGGTGCAGCAGTCATAGCGGATAGATCTTTAAAACTACAAGGGCAATCTTTATTGTTAGAACATACGATCGATGACGATCGATGACTGAACTTCGTAAATCGTTCCAGCATAATGTGCACACATTACTTACACATCGTACATATAAGTCGATGCTTATAATAACTGATCCCGTTGTACGTGATAATCTCTTACAGCTCTGCTTAATTTCGAAGGGGGACATTGCGAAAGGTTGCCTTCTTCACTCGAATAACCTAGTTCGATATAGAAAAGTTATTCGATGAAATCCATTGGCTGAAACTCGTCTGCTAAAATCATGTAAAGGGAAAATACAGCTATCGAATAGATCCAGTCTGTCGATGACATTGCTTGCCTTCAACAGCTCACTTCATTAGTCCGGAAAAACGACAGGCCTAACACGGCATCGCCGTTCACTCATGAACGAAACCCTTTCTCTCAGCAGGCTTTGTCTTGGTCGTCATTGTAGCTTTGAGAAGTAAAGAAATTGCAGTCCAAGCACCTTGTTTAGTAAACATATTCCCAGCCTAGGGGGAACGAACGGAATAGGGTCTGTTGTGTATCGTATCGTATCTTGAGAAGAGCTATTCGGTTGAACCTGTTGTCGACTAGGTTCGAGAGCTTTGGTGGTTTTCCTTAGCCAGTAAGCTTACGCGATAATGCCCAATGTGTGGCAGCCCAACGAAGGACGCGTCCTACAGAATGTCCTTCTAAATTATCATCGTTGAACATAAAAGGCAATGGAAAACTTGCGTAAATCTTTGATAAGTTAATCGTTAAATGAGATAGGTTAATCGTCTGAATTCGTTCGACACTCGGAGCACATTGGAACACAGTGCCAATTCGTCGTTTACTTGCATTTAGAGAAATTTGTTGTAGAACGATGTGCGGCTCGAAAATGAGTCAGTCAACTTATAAGTTGCCTAAATGTTACAAGTTTATCGTCGTGAATTACTAATTTTATCGGAGGGTCATTCTTTCCAGTTCTTGAAGCTTGTCCGTGGAATATTCCAAAGCTGTAGATAACGCGTGTTCATCATATAGTAAAAGCGGATTTATTGTTATGTAATGCGTTAAGTATGATTATTATTGCGTAGTTACTCACATGTACCTTGTTAGGCCACAGAAGTATATCACGTAGCTTGCCTACTTTTGTGACAGAGAGCCTAGATATCTGTCCCGCTTTTGAGATGTACTGTCTGTTTTTTTGTATGCTTAAATCTTTGTTGGCGTAGCTTGATATAAACATTGTGCGACACAGACGCGATTCTACGGCATCAGATAGGTTACAAATGTTTTAAATTGATGCTTTGCCTTTGTCAATATTGCTCTAATCTGCCACTTTTTTAAGGAAAATACTTCTAAATCCTTTTTACAGCTTCGATGTTCTCGCTAAGGAAGAGTCTCCATAGGGCACAACAGATATGTTCGAGGACAACTAACCCAAAAATATGGGTCGTATTTAGTCTTATTGTGACGACTGTATTCGCGAGTGGAAACTGTGAAAAGCAGTCTACAACACGAATGCTGATTGAATGAGTTATGAAATCGTCTGTAACTTGAAGTTAAACTCTGTCATCATTTCGATAGCAATTTCTTGATCGATATGGTAATTAATAGAAGCGTATTATCGAATCGACGTTCTTGTGTTTTGTCTGCAGTACAGAGCGATGCAGATTTAGCCGCAGATATCAACTTATCACTCCGTTGCCACCATTTTGAAATGTTATTAATGATTTCCGTTATTAACAGAGGTTGCATAGAGTCTGTAGTCGACGGGATTTGAAGTAGTGACCTATTTAAAAATACGATAAGCTACTGCTCGCTCTATAGGGGCCCACCTCTGTAGGGGATTCTATAGTGGTAAAGGTTGAGGTGGTATCTCGTGGTATTAGCTTAAATTGTGTCAAATAGTCATTTGAGAGATGTTTAGCGCGGTGGGTCAACCCAGGACGCCGAGTAGATAGTCTTCAACTAATAGCACTGCCTACGATAGCTTTTAAGCTTGCATTTGTTGAACAGCTATCATCGACATGTGATACTAGGCCATTGTTATCCAGGTTGCGTTTCCCACCTGACTGTACACTGTAGACTGCGTCACAACTTCGGCTGTTTGAGACCTGAAACCTAACCTAGAAAAACTGCCACCTCCTTGTATAACAAAAGCACAATGCAAGCCAATGTAGAACAGCCGCTAATGTTTTTTGAAGGTACTTTCTGTCTTCAGCGAAACAGTTCGATACGCACAGGTGTGTCATCATCGGTGATAGATTGAACGTCTGTAATCTATTAAGAGCATCAGATTATATGGATCATGAGCGCGTATGTTATACGTCGCACCTTCGGTCTAAGCTAAGCTACCCTATCAAGTATAGACCCTATTAATGCAGATGTTTACACACGCAGGCCTTAGCAGTGCCATACGTTTGCTAAATTATTAGCCATGCTTTCATAGTGCCCCCCCCGATAAACTCACTCTGTCATTAACTTCACAAAAGCCATATTGACCCGACGTCGCATAACAGAAATTTTTCAGGCCTTCAAGAAGAGAGAATCTGACGTTCTGAGTAAGACCCGGCTTGCTATTCAGTTTCAGATCTGATCTGGTGTCTTTATGAGAAGGCCGGAAAGATAAAACTGACGTTTTTTTGTTGTCGTAATTTTTAGTTTTTACAATGCTTCAATTAATATGAAAAATTTTGCAAAAAGTTACGACGCGAGCAGGAACGTTGCATGTAATTATCGAACGAAGTACACCGTACTTGCGCCTAACTTTTCGTTTTGATTGAATGCAGTGGTTTTCGTCGATGAGAACCTATCTCTCATACGATAAATTTTCGGAGATATGTAAGAAAAAGGAGTTGAAAACCATCATTAAAATGCCTTGCTAAAGCCTTATATCTACCGTATAACAATCGACTGCCCTGGTGATGAGGTATATCGTGGGAAAAATTACAGCCATCAGGCTGACAATTAGACTTTCCCAATTCATTTGTACAGGTGCACCCCGTAGCTAAAAATGTTCACCAAAGTTATTATTAGACATTGTGATTATCATGTATTTCTTAATGGCAGTATTGACGCATGGCACAAAGAATGAGGTGACACTATAAAATGAAATGTCCGGATTGACTTACTTGTGGCAAGCGCAAGTCTATGAGTATCCATATCCAGGCGAGGTAAAGAAAAAAAAATCACTGACATTCTTCACTCGCATCAATCGTCTTCAGAAAGTTATATATGCAAAGGACCTAAGGTTTCTTACTACGAGAATGCTTCTATTCTTTCGTCTGATAATTATCTTGAACAGTTTTCATTCAGATCTTACGTATGGTCAGTCCTATACCATACCCTAGTCTGTACCGAAGCTAGGCAATTATCAGTGCCTATAGTTCGACTGAACTCTGGATTGGTTATACCGTACCCCAGTGGATATCATCATTATCTGAAGACCGGTAGTGATCGTGATATATTTACAGTAACATTTAGACATATGTTTACCTGTCAGTACTGCACCTGTCTGTTCATCAACGCTGCTAAACACACGTAACGCAACATACCCCTACCAACTCTCTATCCACGCGATGTTATCGAAATATAGTTGTGACGCATTTTGTGCTGATGCCCTTTAGTATATACTATACTTGGCTACTACATAAAAATAGCTTAAATACGCGCTTTCTCTCCTTCTTTTTAGTCATCTTAGAAATCGTGTTCCTACTGGTAGGTGTAATCATTTCCGGTCTTGTCAATCTGGTTTGTCGTCTGCCCTCGGTCATGATATATCACTTCCGGCCAACAGCTCTGCTGCATCTCTTGGCCGGCCCAGGGAGTCGTCTCTAGCCAATTATTGCTACGTTATGTGATGCGAAGAAAGGTACAAGGGGCAGCGCAATGGAATAAGGACAACCGATCACCAGTCGTCATTTGGTGAACTAGTCCACGCGATGGCAGCCACCATTTTTCGAGTTCGGGAAAAGTGTAGTAGGGAAATGTCACTATCTCTATTTCTTGCTCCCTTTGAGCGTTCGCAGTCCGTCAATATGACATCGATGACATTTCTGCAAGCCCGAGCCAATGACTCGCGCGCTCACCGAGCCACCGCAGTTGCCTGTCGCGCCCAGGCTGTTGAGTAGATGCACCACTAAACAATGGATACGCTTTTTGTCCTTGAAAATATCGCTTAGCTTCTGACAAGTACGGGAAGCCAAAGCTAAAAAAGGAGACAAAAACGGAACAGAGATGAGGAAATATTCCCACACGCGTAGATGCCATAGTATTTGCAGAAAGAATGACAGGCTCAGGAACCCAGATAGATCTGAAAAGATCCCGCGTAGTAAACAGACGATCTACAATCATTGTATTGTGTGTATAAACTCGTACATCTAGATATGTATATAGTGCCTACGTTTATAACGTATGTATAGTGCTATGTATCTAAATACTGGCGGAGTTTGTGTAGGATATACGACGATCTTCTTGATCTACATTTCTATTTTGCTGTCACTACATAAATTGAGCTTAGCTAGAAATAAAGAAACCAAAAACTGCTCATTTCGTTTTCGTCATAAAAGTGCAGGGACTCAACGCTAACGACACAAATAACACGACAACTCCGGGATCTAACATAAATTGTTACTAAGATGCGCCACAGCTTTGGCCGTATTTCATAGTCTGGCAGGCTTTTGTTCTCTGCGAGGTCTTCGTCTTCTGCCGGTGGGGGGGGGGCGATCGCAATTCATTTGACAGTCGCCTTTCCACCGCGTCTCTGTAAAACAGGAGTTTATAAACATGCACCATGTATGTATGTAATACCTGTCTCCCGGAAAGTGAGCGACAACATTGTTTGTGTACCAGATCTACACGCTGCATAGTTAGCCACAGTCGTTGTAACTTTTCCGTATCACTTTGCAGGTGCTGGTCATGGCGGCGACAGTGGTAGCGGCAGCTCGAGTGCCAGTAACAGAATGAGAAAAAAAGATGTACTGAGTAATAAAGGTTATACAACTTCGGTCAGTCTGAGTGTGAAGGTCTAAAGACTATAGTTCGGTAGGTTCGTGTGTTATGAGAGCCTTTCACGAAGCGAAGTCGAGCATTAGGACGTTTACGAGGGTGTTACCTGCTTCCCTTGTAGCGCATACACGAAGGTGAAATTAGCTGAAACTAGACAATGACATGGTGGAAAGCAGAAGCCCGCAATCTCGTTTGCTCCAGGGCAGTATACCATACACCTCGGAAAGAACCGCTATCGCTAGACAGGGCTCGAGCCAATAGCTATTAGAATAAAAAGAGTTTGTTTTAGGTACGCAGACCGAACGAATCGCATTAAAGGCTTCTGCAATATCAGCGATTGATTAGCCATTCTGTTGACAGGAGCGCTATAGCTGTGAAAAATGATATGATTCTGTACCAACAGAATCCTATGATTTTTGCAAGCAAACATTTTTTCCCTTTCATCGATTATAGCGTGAAATAGTGAATACAAATTTCGAAAAATTTCGAAGCATACCACAGAATTGACAACTGATGGCACTTAACATTTCTGCCACCAAACTGAGATAGATCAGTACGATTACTCTGGCTATAAGATGTCGAATGTATAAACTAGCTCTCCATCAACAACAAACTCCATCCAATAACAAAATCCATCAAACTTTACATATTTATATCGTTAGAGGAACGTTTGCACTCACTTACTGATCAATACGTTATCACATAGGATATAAATCTCATGCGCTTCCGCTTTGATGAAATCGACAAGACGGTTCTGACGGACCATATAACGGGTGAGCAGTGGAAGTCTTTGAAGCCCGTCTAAGCTACCCCACTAATGAGCTGCTGCTGCTGCTTGTTCTGTGTTGTGCTAGAACTGCGTGAAAGTTCAAGGTCCGATATGTCTTTTATTGGGTATACATATCCTTATATCAAGTTAAACGGTTGAACGTGCTGTCAAGCACCATATAGACGTTAAACAAGAGTTAGGCGACTGTCTGGAGAAGAGCTACTAGGTTTGTGGACTAACCGTCTTCGCTATATAATATATATATATATATATATATATACATACATACAGCCGGGAGGCACATAAGAAGTTAGAAACTTATTCGACACGACACACTCGGAATATGACAGTAGAAATATAGATTGTTCTGTTGGCATAGGGGTGCAGTGATCTGAGGGAGAAAAGAGCGCGGGCCAATCGTGTTTTCCCCAGAAGAATCTAAAAAGTATTACACAGCCAAACGAACTTTAACTATACCCGTCGCCGGTATTGTGTCTGTTAAATTATTCAAGTTATAATAGGCGATGCAAAAATCAAAGAATATTTACTTACACGAATTTTGCCATAAACATACGGTTATACTAAATGTACATGTTATACCCACCCTTTTAGCAGTAGTCCAGTAGAACCTGTTTTTTTTTTACAAAAAAACATTTTTCTAGACAATATATATATATATATATATATATATATATATATATATATATATGTATATTTATATATATAGTTTAGGAAACAACGTAAATATTTATTATTTTGCTTTAGTTACGCCCAGACCCATCACACTGTACGACCGTAACCGTACCCATATCTGTTCCGCACTCTATAACATCTTTCGAAGATGTGGATTTGAGCCTTTCATCCGTCTGCTGTAGACGATCGCACGAACCTTGGCTAATTAGAAGCCACTTGCGACTCCTCTAGCATATACCGCTATCTGGTCCCCCAGACTTAATTATCCCAAAAATTGTTCGCCAGTCTTCTGGGTTGGTGTTTTTATTTTTCGATAAAAACGCGGAGCTGAGCTACCTAGCGAGCAGCCTAACCGCTTCGAGAATAATACGTCAACATTTAGGCAACTCAAAAACTTTCTTCAGTATTTGCAATATAAGTGACCGATTTTAAAATGGAAGTTTTTTCGCCATGATGATACATTAGCTTTGCTCCAGCTTTTCGTCAATCTTAAAGGTTCATAATCTATACTGACTTCTAGTTAAACCTTAGTGATGTAATGATCATTTACCAACGCTGTTTTACCGTGATTTCAGTGGGATAGTGCAATTAACACTTCCTGTATTGGGGGTGAATAATTTTTTTTTTTCGTTTATACGCATGTTTTTTTTTT
>NW_019211456.1:46716641-46747652 GCF_002443255.2 Varroa destructor
GTAAAAATGACTACCCCAAAATCGTCTGCTAATTTTTAGTGGCGGGTACTTTTTTGGTGGTTTTACGGTTTAGCACCACACAGCTGGTCAAATTTCCACATTGTAATATTCGTCGTTTATTCGAATAGAGATATCCTACTATGCGTGGACAAGAAGATTAAACGCGTTACAAATAATATTTATCTGTTAATTTGCAGTCCTGTCGTCCAGCAGCGGACGTCGATTTTTCTGTCTACCTCAAATAGGTGTTCTTCTAAAAACCAAGGTTTTTTTTCTGATAGGCGCAAAAATATACAAAATGCCTTATTGGCTCAGTATGCTAATTAAGGGAGACGGCTACTTGGCGTTCTATGACGATAGTAGAGAGTACGAGGATAGCATCACTACCGCTACCGCGAGTATTAAGCGCTTAGTACGAGTGGTAGTACGTCTTTTTACGATCTAAGTTTTCCGTTGCAAACAAAAACGCATCGACAGCGGACTTAACAAATATATTATAAACACACATGCTAGCATTAGCGAATGTTCTTGCATGAATACACAGTACTATATCAGCAAATCGAAAACCCCTCAATGAAACGAAGTCATCGGTGCATTAGTGATTGATAACTTCGAAGAAACGTGTGTTTCCTGTAGTACATACTGTACGTGTATGGCGCTACCTGTCTTCAACGAAGAACGCGGACGTACTTAAGCTGTGCTTGGGTGAACGGTGCGGGCAACGGCGTTTGAATGTGTGGGAGTATTTCCAGATGTCCTTTCTGTTTGGTGCGTCAACGTTGCTGTTGCTCAGACTTATGATAACAACAAAATACACCGAGTAATAGTGCATGGTCCGCCTTCAAATGACTCACTGTGAAGTGAAGGCCGGAAAAAAAGGGGCCGCACCACCGTGCGGTGATTGCCGCTGTAGATTCAATAGCAGTATCTCTTCGTCACTAACTACCTAACGTAACTTGCGTCGTTTATTAATAAACTATTTGTATAGTGTTAACTATAGGCGCTATAGAGAGACGCACGTATACATGTTATTCCATCATGTCAGGCTTAACTAGTTACTCTACCTGTACACTGTACAGTATACAGATAGAGTAACTAGTTTGTTGTAGTTTGATAGAGTATACTGTATAGGATACAGTATACTCTATCAAATGAAATATTACTGGCCAATTCTGCAAGGGTGTATCCTGCCAAGTTACATTCGCTGCCATGTCAGTTACGGTCATGGAAGCAAACAGACATTTACTGATACTGCGCTGAATCGTTCGTTCATTTATATTTCTCCATACAATAAAAGTTAAAACTTCTCACTATCATCCAAAATGTCGTGTGTATTTTGTACATGCACAGGCTACGTTCGGCTTGATTGAATTAAGCGAGCCCCTCACCGACTATCCTTCAATTAGATCTATTAGGAAGTTGCGTGAATAATTCTAATACGAGCTATTTCGTTAACAGAATACTCAGCTAAATGGATGAAAAGCCATGGCTTTTTCCTACATATATAATACGGGTTGAATTTTGACAACGCAAAACCGATGTATCAGTGCCAGTCCGCTAAACAACTTGTTTTTCCTTACCCGTCTCAAAGCTCGTCGCTAAACTAGGAGGATGCGCATTGTTTATAGCGGATTACATTTACTGCTACGAATATATAGTTACCTAAATCAAGGCCACATAGATATGAGGCAATTAATTCTTGCATTTCTAAGCTTACACTGATGTCCAAACGATGCTAAAAGTCGCTATGGTCCCTTCTGCAAAATTAGAGTCCAGATACTTTCAGCGGTTTGTACGACTATTATACTCACGGCTATTAACGCTCACAACTTGCGATTTGTTTAAAAAACTTCGTTGATACAAACAGGCCATAGAAATTTTAAATCAACTCATGGGCTTCAAAATTCACTACACAAAATCTGACAGAAACTGTGACAGAGACATCTGAGAGTTCATAATAATAAATCTCGGTAGATAAAATTATACTAGATGATCGCTTTCTAGGGGCACCCAAATAACGGTGATGGTGCATTTAGTAAGCCTGTTAAGTAACGTTCACTGCTGTGCGAATACGAACAATTCGCTAACATAAATTATATTGATGTTTATAGGGTTTTCTCTTAAGTCGTGATGCTATTTTAACTTTATTATAATTATATACATATATTATGATACGTTTTCAACGAGGAAGAGTTCCTTCTTAACTATCCGGAGCCGTGAAAAAGTTGGTCAAAGAAAAGGTTACGAAACGACGAGGTGCGCTGACTGCACAGAGCAGCGAAAGTAATAATAAATATAACGCTTAATGCAATCCTGACTGGTCCACAAGGTTGCCTGTTGATATCCTGTACTTGGCAAGAAAAACTTAGACCATATGTGTTATGCCTTTACTCGGTGTTTCCTGCACACTTGCTTTTCTGTGCATCGGGCAAGTTCGTTTTGTGGGCGGATGTTTGCGTTCGTAAACTGTATCGTCGAGGCAGCATCGTAGTGTAAGGATTTCTAGTTCTTGTTAGTCCTGCGCAAGTAGATAGGCAGCAAATAGAAAAGACAACTCATTGTTAAAAGAGAAGAACAAAGTTAACGCGGACAAACACATCGCCGAATCTTTTACGTTTATCACCCAAATGATAAACAGACCCCTTTTGCTGACCCCTAATCAGAGCCGTTCTTAGAATAAAAAAGCTTTACATACAATTGAAATGGATTACATCAGTTACAAGTGCTCTATAGTAGCACTAAACTTGCAGGACCAAACTCTCAGGCTCCGTCTGTTTTTCAGCGGCGGAAAATTGAGCTTGGTCTAAAATGCCTTTCAGGCGCATTGGTCTGCTAGCACAGAAATGTTAGTGTTTTGTAGCTCTGATTAAAGCAAAATAGTACAGAAAAATATTAAATAAGTCTTTAACATGTGATTGAGTTCGTTGAAAGAAATAGTCTTATTAATAAGACGCCGGAACGTTGAAGCGTCATTGTACCCCGAAACGCAAAAGCATCGGTCAAGGTAAATGGCATAAGCTATAGAGATATGCGTGAGTGAACAGCGCTACGTGGATTGAGCTCTTGCACGTTTCGAAAAAAGCGGCTCGCTTTTTCCACATTCAGGATAAAATAGTTAAACGTTAAATACTGGAATAATAAATAAATACTGAATTTTGAATAAATCACACTCGGGTTTTTTAGTTTTGCAATACAATTGTATAGAAATCTTCTATTATGGTTGAAGAATAGCGTGATACTGAATTTAACCTCAACTTCAGAGAGATAGAATACACTTTTCTTCTACTTACCCAATGAGACCACTGAAAGTGCCTCAAACAAATTGACGATGACGCGCGGTTGACGCTATAAATACAATAGTGACATATATCACCTATTTGCACTAGCTAAAGGTCATCGCATTGACGCACGTTCTAATCGTCAGATCTGAGAAGAAGCCAAAAGATTCATAGAGAAGATTCTCGATGTATCCTTGCAACACGAGACTAGACGTGACTAAACGTAAGATCTAATAGTCTATTGATAGATTGACATGATCAGGACAATCAAGCAATAGGCTCACAAAAAAAATAAATCAACCTTATACACACTTAATTTTTACTGTAGTCAATCAGAGTTTCTTAAACTAGATTCGTTTGGCAATTTAACAGTAGTAGAAGTTGCATGATTAATAGTGTTTTATTTTTATCTATAAACATGTCCCGGTTATTATCCGAGCACCATTTGTATCTGATCATCATTTGAATCAATATTGATATCTGAAGCAGCATTAAGAGCATTGAATGTCCGTTACAATTCTTAAGGCACTGTATTAAAATAATGACAGCAGCTACTTAGACCGTGCCATCCTTTACATGGCTAACCCTCGTATACCTAGTCCGAGTGAAACAGCATGTGTGTCAAAACCATTTACTTAGAATAGATGTGCAGTAAGATTCCGTGGATAAATCCTGCGAAAAAGCATTGCTTTTAACCAAATACTCAACGGCGCTAGTAGTGGCGGCGGCGGCGGCGGCGGCGGCGGCGGCGGCGGCGGCGGCGGCGGCGGGTTCCAAACAATAGACGGAATTTCGAGTCCTCTTTAACCTGGGCACCTATTCGATAACGAGCACTTTTGCTTTTTGAAATATCAAAATAGAAAAAAGGTCAGGGAGAGAACAGTACATTGAACAATGCTCCGTAGATTAGAAGGACGTCGAGGTGGCCGAAGGTAACGTCGCCCGTCAGGATACAGACAGCGGAAGCCCCTCACGGAGACAGTGGATGCATACGGGATGCCGTAAGAGAACTAACGTGAAGATCGCAGTGAAACCTTGGCAATATTCGAGTATGCAAATTTTGTTGCAAAATAGCCGCTAACAATCACGGAAGGTAGTGTCTATTATAATTGGATCGTCTGTATTTGTAGGTAACGACGAAACCCATTCGTTTGGTAAGGAGGCGATAGAACAGCAGTCGAATGCTTGACTCTTGCATGGTCGCAGTACAGAGCGCTTCGGAAAGAAAGTCATTCAGACTTTCTTTCTCTCACTTCTAGCCTCAGATGGAAGCGACAGCCGTATAGATTCACGACTGTTCTGCTTTTGAATTGTATATTTCTAAAACGAATGAAATTCGCTCGATTAATTAATGCTAATCATTGCTATATCGTTAAATATAGTTTTTCACTATTTTTTACTAACAAATACAAAAACCCTATTGTAGGAAGAAAACAATAAATTTTCTAAAATATCTCATTATTCTACAAGGGTTACTGCCATCGTGCCCTTTTTTATCATTATGCGGCATTAAACTGATTGTCGGAACGCCTGAAATATTGTGAAAATATTTTGATAATCGTGATGCTCCCTTCTACTAACCTGTGCGCAGTTTGACCTGAAGTACACTATAGATTTAACAATAATTTGTGTCCGTAACCGTAACGCACAACTTTCTCCATCACGCTATTAAAATCTCATAGCATGTAGTTTCCAACGGTCGTTTAGGTACACCATGGTGAGCTGCTGATTACCGGGCTAACAAAAACTTCGGCCTAATGTTTATCCGGTTAAGAAGCGCTGCGATGACCAAATGAGGAATAATGGACCGTGGCTAAATACACTTAACGAAAAGAACCGCTGAGCTCCAATCGAAGCCCTGCCATGACATGAAGAGACGAGGTAAACGCTTCCGTAAAGCACTGACTACAGCCTATATTGCATACATCGTTATTGTAGATCAAAGATTATCCATTTGTGCCTACATTCAGGTCGTTGTTTACCCAAAACAAATCACATTGACAGCATTAGCAATAATTTGTTGCAGCTTGGCCTGCGTAGTTTATGTTAACCGAACAACTACGTTACCATCGCCACTAGACGAAATAAGGACATAACGAATAGTAATATTAATCGATTCACCCATTTCCTAACATAAAGCAAATAGTCCCAGGAAATTGCACGGGTCGAATGATGAGTAGGGCATCCAGAACCTATTCACAACGTAAAGTATCATACTGCTGTCGCCCGGCAAAACAAGGCCAAGCGATGGCGTCATTTTTTCCAAGTTACTTAGCTTTTCAATACATTTTCGTAACTAACTCACGACAGCGAGGGTTACTTCATACTCTGAAATCAGAGTTTACGTAAATTTCTTGTGTAAGCAGTGCGAAACTGTGCTGGTGCTGCATAATAGGAGCAGTGTACGGGCGTGGTCACCTCAAATCTCTACAAAAATGCCGATGCATCTACTGGCAAGCCAGCGGTGGACCAGAGTAATCTATGGACTGCAAGTAGCTTCGAAAGCAGATGGGTTCTTAGCGGTAAAGGATACTTTGCTAAAGTATCCTTTACCGCTTTGGCTCAACGTAATGGCGACCCGCACTTTCACGGGCAATTGAAACATTTTTTGGACTCATCAGAATCGTGTGGGTTATAAACTGTTCACCGTCTGATAGCACAGTATTTTCCGGATAGGGACATTTGGAATAGGGTACGTGCGTTCGTGCGCGTGTGCTAAGTGTGCTGGTGACGAAAGAAGGCAGTAAAAGTAGGTCTCCTTCTACCCCGTCGGCAATGACCCTGTAAATCTACCGCTGGAGAAAGGTGTTAGACGCTAAAAAGTGAAGGGAATAGACGGGATCACCACAAGTACTACCGCGACAACAAGATAGATCTCAAAACCTCATGGCTCGTGCAAAACACCCTCATTCGCGTTAAGAGCCGGAAGTAGTACGAGCCGCTAATCGGCTTTTGATTCAATGAAATTTCGTACGACACACGCACGAGAAGATTGCGAGGAGGTCTGCACAGTCGGACGTAGCAAGCACTAGAGGACACCTGCCAAAGGATAAGGACATCTGGCCGGATAAGTGCGGCCGTGGAATGGCAATAGGTCAAACTTCAATATACCAATGAATACACTTGTCAACGTTAAGGCATATAAAAAAAGTTGTAAGACATCAAAATGCACTCCTGGTAAATAAGTTCCATAACGTAGTCGAAAAGTTGTGTTGCTCTGCTCTAATGCTATTATTATACTTAGCTTGTATTCCGATCACAAATGATATTGAAAGTTTTACATTGACTCCAAAATTGCTAAATATACATTGTATCTCTCTGCGAGAGATGCCAATTTCGGCAAGTTTCTCGATTTCGAAACGTTTATTTCGGTCGACTGAACAATTAAATTATTCGCAAAGTGTAAATTGTTGTGAAGCATGCACACGCTCGCGTCGCGGATGGATAAGACGCTTACCTTTTCATGTATGATCGGTAACAAATGTCTTCATACTAGAAGCAATGATTTCCAGCTGTCTGGGAGCTTTCCCTCGAGAGTTTAGACGGTGATCCAGGTAGAGATGGCGAAAGCGAAACTGGCAACAGCTGTCAACTTAGCAGTGACCCTTAGAGACAACTCACGCTACACCATTCACTGGGCTCACTGGTCAAACGTTAGATACGCGACCAAAGCGTAATGCCGGCGGGAGCTCTGCAGAGAAATCTGCGTTACATTCTGTGTTGGTTATTTCACAGAGTCACAGAGAGTATTACGAGCGCGTACTGGCTTGTGATACATTTGTGAGAGAATGAAAAAGATCACGTAGAGGTAGATCCATTAAATGCTGCCTTGAAAAAATACCTCACGTAAATTCTTCGAAGAAAAACTTTGAACTTCCTTGTTGATAATGGCAGATTAGAAACAAACCCCAGGGAAATACAACTCAACAATTTCTAACGAAGAGAAACCGCTGCGAGTTCACTATCAATCTGACGAAAAGGCCGACCAGCCTGTGTTGCCAATAGCTCGCTAGCTAAAAGCAAAATATGTAGGAAAAGGAGATTGGCAATCGCGAAGAAGCAATCAATACAATGCTAGCAAATCAGTTAGTAGGTTTATGTATATACGGTCATTGAAAGTATCGTTTCGTAAAGGGTTTTTATTGTTGGTGGTGACGAATTTTTATATACAATTATCGATTTTTGTGAAAAACAGTAAAAATAAATTTGATTATTTTGAGAACCAAATGGTTATTTTGGAAAGGTGGCTGGTAACTCATTTGATAAGTGTTTCTGAGGCTAATTTTATTTGATTTCTCCAACATAGTTGCAATCATTAAGGATCCTCGAAGGTATTTCGCTAGAGATTGAGGAAGTGCATAACAGTATCGGCGACGTTATCGATGTATTCGTATGGTTGGCTAATACAAGCTCATCCTCTGCGTAGATATCTTTAATACGGTCCCAGGTGTCATCCTTCGCTGCGTTCTGTTTCCTTTGTGCCTCCGTTACGGGCTACGTAGACAGTGGAATGGATAACGATAAGATACCGGATGGCCGTCTGCTCCACAGATGTAATTGCCTGCCTGCCTGCCTGAGGAAAACAAACAGGCAAAAGAAAAAGTTCTTGGCGCTGATCAGACGTACATCTCCTTCTATTCCACTGCTTGTAGGTGTCCCGTCTGGCAAAGTACGTCCGATGTATCACCGATCTCCGACCCAGGCCGAAAATTCGCGTCGCATATGTTCGATTGCAAATCCGTTTGTGTACACTGAATCCCTCTCGGATGCATCGTTTGATAAGCTACGTCATGTCGACTCATCGAGGCTGACCAATTGTTGCAGTTCCTAGAAATTGTCTTATTCGAGTTTCCGTCCAGATACGCAAACAATCACGTAGCTTCGTAGACTGATGAGAACAAAGTTACACCCACATAACACATGATACGTATTGCGATACCCATAACAACAACAAACATCTGCCAATATACGTACATGTAACAATAACTCTACGGCTTTTCCGTCGCTATAGCTATATGAAGACGATAATAAAGAGCATTTGTAATAGGCGGTACTAATACATCGTCGCTCTAACTACTACTACGATAGCCAGACGACTTGCGCTGGATAAAATTTTTCCCATAGCGTAATGCCGATTGCTTAAAGGTTACCATGTGGTTTTCGTTGCTCTATATATATATATAAATATATATACATATACGTATAGCCTGGACATTTTCTAAGGCAAATTTTAACGCGTGGCGGTTTCAGTCAAAGTAGTTAAATTCGAAAATGACTACATCCAACTTCTATAGAACTAATCAGGCTCTGAAAATTTTTGGCAAGGAACGAGAAGGTAAAACAACTGCAAACGTGTGGTCGCTACCGTTATACTTACCTCATCACCACACGAGTAACAAGGCCTTACCAACACCCTCCAGCTTGTTCTTAAACTGTCGAGATGTGTCTAGCACAAAACATAACTGAGTAAGGCCGACAAAGGTCAACTCTTTAGCATGCGTTCGACACGCTAAAACAGTTTTGACTGTGTACGGACAAAATTTGTCTCTGGGTTACCTTCGTGCATGTTGAGTAGGTATACGTAATAGAGCGTTTCAGAGTCGATTAATTAGTAGTATGCAAGGGAGAGGTTATAAAAAAGAAAATATCTTATAGTTTAGCCTAAATATTTAAACAGTTATAAACGACTAACAAAACATTTGGTATACATATATGTGCAAAGGTTCTTATGTATTCGATTCAGACTAACTCATCCAAATCTGCAACCATTCCATAAATATATATGTGTGTGTGTGTATGAACAGACTAAATCGTAAAGAATATTTAAGATAAACACCGAAGTTCTTGTTTAAAATAGACCTCACTAGAACGAGCTGTGACAAGCGCTCTACCTGCGTCAAATTTTGGTTAAATGGGGGACAAATGAAGTTTCTGAAAATTGCCAGTGCCAGGTCCGTCGAACCACATAACTCTACTCCAACCTTTTTTTTAGTATTATGCCGACTCATGAACACTAGTCACTTCAGTACCCATAGACCCTTCTGGAAACTGATTGTGTATCACGCAGAACAGGAATAATGATAGGCTGGCGCGTACGTTTAAAAGAACTCTGCGTATTTTCCACAGTGAGTAGAGTTATTTACGAATATCAGACTAATGTCGCCGGATCAATAGGTACGGGAGAGCTATAAAGCATTATTTTCGGAGCAATACTTTTTTCATTTATCTTAGAAATTTTTAACATATTTCCAGTTTTTTTTTTAAACTAACTCTATGTAATGATCTTGTATTCGAAAAAAAAAAAAATTTAATTTTACCATAGTGGCCTTTTCTCTTGTGAAAGCCACATCTTCAATGAAATGAAGATTTCATCAACTTTTGCGTTTTCGGTGAATCGTATTCTCCGTCATCCTTTGTATCCGTGCAATTAGATGCGCTCGTTCAAAATTCATACCCAGCCTTGTCATGCTACAACTCGGCACCGATGTGTGTCCTGTCAGTCGTCGTTTTCATGAAGACCACAGAGTCGAAAAGGTCAAACATCACTGGAAGATTCAGTTGATAACGATGGAAGGCTGCGCGTGTACCGAAGTCGATTGTGTAAATTTCAGCTACTATTAGTATTATTCTCACTCGCTCAGCTCGCCTCACTATCAGGCGTTTCCTTTAAGTTCTTATTTCCTCTAACGTCAAACTTCCAACACAGTTACTTCATCATCAACTTACTATAGCGTATACTCTCTTTTCAAAATAACGATTTAGTTTTTAAAAGTGCTATCGTATATTCGACTGGAAGCTCCGGGCATTTCCAACCAGGATGCAACATTTCGCCTATCTCTATAGCGGCGATCTGGAATCTTGCCGAGGCCTTACCATCAACGGCGAACACAACCTCATAGATTGGAATAACACTGTAAATACCTAAGCTATAATTACGGAGGTCTCAGCTATGGATTGGGATGCAGTAAGCAGATTAGAATATGATTTATAAAGCCGTTTGATTGTTTTAAATATAAACATAGACATATGCACATCTCTACAAACTTTACACAATAAATTACTCTATAGAATCATGATGTTCTTTAGATTTTCGTGAAATACATTAGGGCAGTTTGAGTAAATTACATTTTTCAGAAATTATGATCTGCTGCCAAATACTATTAATGCCGACATATGCTTGTTTTAGCCAGTAACAGAATTCTACCTTAGACCTGAGGTTGAAAATATAATAAATTTTAGGTGAAAAACAGTATGATTTCGACACTTGACGTCCTTTTTCTTGAGATCTACTTGAAAGGTTACCAAACTGAATTTGAATCAAATTAGGAAGTAGCTGTGAAAATTGTAAAGTAAATCAGAACCCGTTTTAGTCGATTTCAGGAGGACTGCAACCGTGTGACAGCGTCCAAAAGAAGTGATTGTCCCATAAATGGACAGCCTATAATTCAAGTCCATAAGCAAATTCCATTTAGTAAAGATAGCTTATGCTACCGTTCAGGTACAGTACATTATCTCGACCTATTCTCGACTCGCCTAGAGGCTAATTTCGCTCAGGCAGGTTCAGGCTGTGCAGATGCTTTCTACAGATCCAAGGCATCTTGGACGTTTGTTATCAAAAATCTCTTCCTCTTTGTCTCAGGCCTAGATCGAAGGCCAAGGTCAAAGTTTCGTAAACTCACAGTTAACCCAAAAGCGCTCAAACCCATTCCGATGTAAATGGAAGCCGCAAGAACGTCGCTGCTCGTTCTTATAAGTGCCATGCATCGTTCACTGTACTACGTCGGACTTATTTCCCTTATTTCTTGTCAAATCATGTTTCACACCTCGTACATCGGATTAAGCCTAAGTGTACCTATGTGCACTTACTTATAGCGTTTTGCAACTGCTACCGTACGTTGTACGGATCGGGAACTACTGGAGTTTGTTTTTATGAGACCATTTGTTTTTATGAGACCATTTTAGTTGCTTTTGTTGAATTCTCATAATGACTGAATATCATAACATCTGTTCTATAACATTTTCAATTACTTTAAATAAATGCCACTGTAAATTGTCAACTCAATCAAAGCTTAATGATAAGTAATCATGATAAACAGGTAACAGAGCGCTCCCGTTGAGCTTGGCGTGCGCGACGTACAGTCAATTCTAATTTTCGAAATTTCGCGCCATTTTAACGATGTAAGGGAGTCAGTCTACCAGTACCTAAGGGTTTCTACCTGTTTTTTTAATAGCAATCTCCACTATGTATCTACGTTTGACTACAGAACAATAGCTGCCTAAGAAACAAGTTTTTGCTTGATACAGTCTCAGAAATGCATCTAAACGGTGAATTTCTGCTACAATTTGCCAACAGTCGTTTTGCGCCCGCTATTGTGTGACCCGGTGGCACACACGGCTTACAGCACACCTGCCTATGATGCTTAATATTCCGCTGGGTAGTTAGCCGTTGTGTTACATATAGCGCTTCAACGCTACCCATTTGATAACTAATACATATACTTTGCGAGCGAGCATTATATTGCATTTGTCAAGTCTGTGCTAAATTGTTGAATATTCCACTGCAAATCAAAAAATGCTCTAAAGATAACCGTATAAAATCGGCCGTTATATATATTCTGATTCCGTATATACACAAGGTATGGAGGCTTCGCATATCGTCTTCCATAAATTGCATTCTATTCTGATACATAACAGTCTAACAGTGATCAGCTTTTCAATAAAAGTTTACAAATTATTAAGTTATAGATCATGCACAATTTTAGGTCGTAATTAAACTAAGCTCTTTTAGCATTCAGTTTTCTATTTTTCTGTTTAGAATCGGTTGATGCCAGAATTTAACGCTTGTAACTTCCAACAATTCTATTTAAACTCTTCGGAGAAAGTGCATTAACATGTATTTTTTTAATTTAGCGAAACAGAACCGCCTTCAGACAAGCTTTCGTTTTATATCTTATGCCACTACATACACGAACCACATAACCGGTAGCGTAAGTTCGGTGACCGTTACGAAAGCAACTAGCTGCGACGGTGCTAATTTCGCTGTCAGCTTAAAGCTCCTGATTGTATAATATCGTTTATCTATCATAGTATGTCATGGGCTATATATCTCCCATGGTATATATTCGACAAGCATATATATATATATATAGCAGGGTACCAGCAGGGGGTAAACTATGATGAAGACTTAGAGCACGCCCCAAGAAACAACCTTCACTAGATTGAGTAGGTCGAGATTACCTACTGCAAGGTTTTCCCCAATTATATTCACTCCGTAAGCCGCTACCGCCAATCTAAGGTGGTATAGGCGGAGCGCTGTTGTGAACGAAAAACGAGTTGAGGTCCGGTTCTGGTCGTACAAAATGTATTCAACTTTTTTGCTATTTTTCCGTGGTGTGCGAAGTCAAGCTGCGTCCCTTATTCTGTGGGGAAGATCTGTAAGACTGAGAACAGAAAGGGGTTCAGGTTATCACTTTGGGTGAGGCCAGTCGTTTGGAAAGACGGGCAGCTCTATCACTTTGTTGTCCTGTAGGGTCGGGGCCAGCAGGCCAAACCCATTTCATGGTACATCAACGCACCCCAGGGTACGCAGAACCTCATCTCTAAGCGCGAAGTTGAATGAAAGTCTAATATCAAGATATACCGCCTATAAAAGCTTTTTTAACATAGACCATTAATGCACCGCATGCTATCAGTCACGAATGCTGTTGCCGAAATCCATTGTTCCGTTTGCTGCTTTTTGTGAAGACGAATAATCTTTTGGTTAGCAAATTGGCAAGTAGTTACAACTTACACTTTTCTTGGCGATCCCGAGCCATAACGACGATAAACTGTGCACCGTTGCCTTTGAGAATCGCCAACAATGAACGTTTTAGTACTGAGGCAGTGAAGTGGCGGTACGTAGACATAAACCGCACTCAGAACGAGGGCGCTCTTAAGCACTAATTGCGAACCTCGTCCGAGCCGGCCGCTCTGCTGTTCTGCAGATTCTCGAGGACGTGCAGGACCTCTAACTCAGTAAACTTTTGCTCAACCAGGCTGCACTCTTTTGTGAAAAACTCCTCACCGACCGTTGAGAACAGTGGCACCACTTTAAGGATCGTATCGCTCGACAAAAGCATACCACCGAGATGATTAACCAGTGTAGTTAAGCTTATTAGACGTGAATCGAGCCACGGCGTATTAGCTATTTGTATGGCTGCCGCTGTACATCTGGCATTTGTCCATCCTTCGACATCTTCTGATCTCTCTTCCGTTGTGTGATGTCTACTGTTCGACAGATTTTTTTGGGGGCCGCGGGTTGCACTCTGTTGGCAATCTGAAAGCGTTTTCGGCTTTTTGGGTGAGGCGACAGGGACCATCGAATCAGACACTGCGGTTTCCGTAAGAGGCAAAGAGAATCGACGATTGAATTATTTCGAGGTGCTGATGGCATGAGGTACTAAGATTACCTCGTGTATGCGCTCCAGAAGATTCTACACTCAGGCTACGCGACAGGAATCTGATATCTGGAGGCTTAGGATGATCCCACCAGCATCGCGAGATCTATAGCAATCGGGGCATATTACTCGTACTTTCCGGGTGAGTCATTCCTTATTATTATAAAGTGAACCTTATTTTGGGTAACATTCGTTGCAAACATATTAATAACTGATGTTCCGGCGCGTCACTCAGATGTCGCTAATGAGCACGAGTTCATTAGCCAGCAACTACGGCCTGCAAGCATGTCTCAGAGCGCTAATGTGCAACTTAAGTTGGGTCGGTCTAAGTGGGCGTTAAAATTGCCCACAATGATTAGGGGGAAGATCAAGGGCAGCAACAGTGCTTCCAGACCGTTAATGAGCTTCTCTATTATTTTCTACCTTGAGTGGGGAGAAGCCTGTCATAATGCAAATGCGTGGGCCAAGTAAGGCGATAACGCGAACTTTATAGTCTTGCTAGACGTCACCTCCTTATGATTATGAAATATAGACACCTCCACTGAGACGTTCTGAGTCGCTATTGTCCGAGCTGAGCAGCTTTACGGCTTAAAAGCCGAAGAGATTAATCGCCCAGGTCTCCAACAACACGAGGATCTCATACACCCACTTAGATCGTCAATTTAGGGAACGCTAATGTTGTAGCACCTTCGCAACTTCATCGAGCAATTTTCGATGGAAGTTCAACGTCTCGAAAAGCCTAGCCCGATCGAGCACTGCGAGATCAATCCCTAACATAGTTGTAATGTCGTTGGTGAAAGCCGCCGCGTCCTAAGTGCGCCGTATCTAAGAGAAGAAGATCCTTAATTATTAGCGTTCGTGGCAAAGGAAGGTACTTCTCGGTTCCGCTGACACGACAGTGAGTACCATGTTTGGACGACGATGCGGCCTTATATCACTGCTAACTGATTTCCACGGAGCTGATCTAGCTGCTCGAGCGCCGCGGCTGTACCTCGGTGTTCTTCGAACTGTCGTTGATTCTGATCTGCTGCTCTCCTTTTGGATCCTTTATTGGTTGATTTTTGTAATTTTAAAAGCTATTTATCCAGTAACCTCGCCTCCATAGCTGTAAGTCAGCCTTTATAATGGATAGAGGCTTGACAGAAAACGTACCATCCTTTTTGGTCGCTTTTTACTTGAGAACATAGTTCGCCACTTTGCAATCCTGACCAAATAGAGAAACGGACGCGGACGTCAGATCCCTGTCCGCTAATGGACCAGTTCCCCCCACAGTCATTGTATCGTTTAAACTTACCTTTTTTAGTTCTCATACATTCATAGCACCTGTACGAATACTACTACCGTGATGTTCACGGTGTCGACGTATTTATCAACCGTGACCATCGCATCTTCGATACCCGTTCTCCATTGCTACGCGGACAGCCACTGGCGTTTTTGTTCAACTCTTTAAATTAAACTAATGGGTTCGTTTATGCTATAGGCAATTAAAAGTACGTAGTTTCTTCGAATGAACAGTACACAGGCTCAGGGCAAAGGTTCGGAAGTCGGCCATCTTGCTATTTGTTATTGAGGTCGATTACACTCTCCTTTCTGAGGCCATCATACGACTAAACAGAAACAATACACAATTCATTTTTTCCCACTTATATACGCATCTATTCCGACATTTCAAAAATCGTTCCCTTGACTGCTTCCCTGTTGGCGTAATGTATACGCGGTGCGTCCATCTAATCAGTGGTTCTGCAGATCCTACGAAATGTTCTATTACATTTCGAACAGTACACGAATGGACTACACTAAGGACTCTTGTTACATTCATCGCAAACATTTTTACCCGTTTTTTTTACATTTTTACCCGGGTTTTCTTCACGCGCTACGTATCCACATTATAAAATATTCGTCTGAAGCTACTGCCAACTGATGGTATTATTGTAACTGAAACATCTGAGTCGCTTGGTTGGCAAGACTTCCGTCTGATCAACATCAGCGCTGCTTTGGTACGAGGGAAAAGTACACGTTTGTAACTGAAAAGGGAGCCACTCTAATTGACGGAACGTAACTGCGGCACTAACATCCACTAACGAAGTTCGGGGAACTCGTGCGTACGCACTCTCACGATGTATTCTAGAAACTAGTTTACTCATCTGCTCCTGACAAATCAGGAGTTTGGGGGTACCGCCGGGTGCATAAAATAAAATCGAGTAGACTGACACCGGAGTCTGTAAGAGCTTGAACGATGGGATTGACGATTGGACACGGAAACCGGAAAATAGCTATTTACACGAATCGAATGCGAGGGGAAGATTAAGCGGATCCATGATTATCACAACTGATTTAATTTCCACTATCGCGTTCTACGCTAAAATTAACCTTTAACATGCTCTCAATCCAGAAATGGAGTCTCTAGACGGGCTCGAGTAGCAATATCAGTGCGCGAAACTTTGCAACTTAGTGCAGAACTTGCATCAGTTAGTTACACTAGTCTATTTAATGAATTGCATTTAACTTTTGAGCAGTTATACAATAAGTAAATCTTTGGTTTCGGCTTCTTACATTTGCTGAATTTGTACAGCCACGAACAAGATCACAATTTAAACATGTTGCGGGTAACGGTGATTTTTCGATGTCACCAATGGACGTGACTACAGTTTGTCGGTGGAAAATGTCGACCTGGTCGGATAAGTTAAAGTCTGAATCTGCTAGTGCGTTATTATTATGGACGGCAGAACTCAGCAGTAAACACAGACTAGCCATTAATAATGAACAGCGTATTATGTGCTAAGCGATTGGGTCAGTTCCTTTAACCTATCCTGGGGTCAGTGCTTCAGAACAGAGGTATCTGCGCTCGATCTGACGAACGAATATTTTCTTTGCCGATAAATTATATCTAGTGTTCCTAAGAACGTATATGCATTACGCAGACAAAGAACACATATCTTAATGACAAATTACTTCGGATGCCGTAAAGTAAACAAAACTTAGGTACCTTTAAACGAGTTCACACCGAATACCTAAGAACCGGTATCGTGGAACGCATAGGATTGCTGAAATCCCATTGCAAATCTAATTAATAACTAGCTACGATAGATAAACCACTGAAGGCCGTCGTACAGACAGTAACGAAACACTGATAACAAAACCGCATATGAACATTATTATAAGGAGCCTGTTTCCATAAATGATTAGTCCAATTCTGAGATAAGCTTATATAAAATATTAAGGGACAACCGTAACCCCAATACTCTGCCAGTATATACATTAGACGGGGGCTTCTGATACGGGAATACAGTTCACATTCGTGTATATTCGCCAATAGCCACCTCGCATTTATTTCTGTTCTATGTTACGCCCACCTATCGGTCTGCCGAAGCTCTCACAGCGATACTGCAATCCATATCCATTCCAGTTAATAAACGATTAGATCACCACGGTCCTTCTCGAAGTTTTTCTCTGAATAAGTATACATAACACTTGAACAACGTACGCACTCTGTATATAATAAATGGGTGGGACTATACCAAAAAGCTTGTATTGCCAAGCCTTACTCCAGTGTTGCAACAAATCTACCGTACACTTTAATCTTCGCTTCGTTTTATCGTGCTCTACAATAAGGATTACATCCAATACTCTACCGCTCATATTCATATTTGTTCCTTCTTTGTCATGGGGCAAATGGGACTACAATTAGGTCTACAATACGCAGGGTGGTTGGTCAAAATGGAGCTTTTTAAAGGAACACAAGAAATGGAATCCTGTTACCTATATCAAAGCTGTTACAAAAGGCATAGGCATGCCAGTATCACTATGCGACTGAAATAACAAAGTCCAACACTACTTTTTGACGAATTTTAAAGATTTTAGCTCCGTACTTTTGAACACGTATGGGTACAAGAGGGTGGACTTCAAACATCTGTAGAGCTGAAGCCGTTGAAGGCTAAACACTTTCTATGATTCCTTATTATTATTATAACCGTAGTCAGGATGAGTCGCCTTTCAATATAGCCCTACGAAGCATTTTTTTAGTTTTTTATATTTTTGAGTGAACAATGCATTTAGTGGTAAATTTTAGTGCAGGTGTTATAAAATAACATAAATGGATTGTCTACGAATCCCTACACAAAAGTACATATGGACATGTGTAAGGTTTATAGGAAAAACACGATATAACACAATAAATTCTATTTTCGGAAGTATATATATCGTTTATGACGCGCCAATCTATTGCGGCGGAAAAGATGGTTTTCATAGCGATTAACTACATTACCACTACGTACCAATATATTTTGCTAGCGTCCTGGCTGCTCGCCAGACCTCAACATCGGTAGCCGAGATCCATTCCCCTTTCGGACGACGGCCTTGGACCTACGAAGTGGTTTTTCCATGGCTGTAGCGGTAGCAACGAAGTCACTATGCACAGACGTACAAATCGAAGGCTCAGAGGCCATCGATTAGAAGAAGGAATCGGAGACGAAAGCTTGCACATAGACAGCGAATAAAATTGTTGCACTACAAGGGCTTTCATCGTAGAGACGTTGTGCACGCGTCAGCCATGGCTGGCGGCTTCGAAACTATGCGATAAAATAATCACATCGTGCTAAGGTGAGCCCATTTATCGGATTTGTACTGGGCCTATACTAAAGGCTCCACGTCCCATTTGCTGCCTGCACAGCGTTTTCGCATATATATTATCATCATCATTATAACTGTACACCTATGGTCTCATCTCCTGTTTTCTAATTTCAGTTATTTAATGCCGTACATTACTTGCAATAGATAAAAACTTCCAGCTGTGCATCGTAAGAATAAGTTCAGTGAAGTGTGAATGATGCCGTGTCGATTCCAGCATTAAGTAATGAAAAAGAACGGATCACTGGCCCCTATTGAAGTGTTTGCTAGTCGTACAAGATATGAACTCAAGTGTCGAAGTAAATTTCCGTTTACTTGTAAACTGTATTAGCTCATCTTATCACTGATGCATACCTGAATTTACCACTCGTAACGCTGTTAGTAAGAGCTAAGTGCCGAATGAAGTTTTCTTTTAATGAGGAAGTTCAAAATTTAGAAGACGTATACCCGGTGGATTTTGTCCATTCGATAAGGTTCCCTATACCTATATATCACTCACAAATATTACGTGACATTTATGGCCATGTGAGTAATTCTGTAACATGTGAGTAACCATGTGAAGGAAATGCTGATTGGTAGCCATACACCTATTGGAGGCTAGTCGATGTCTCAAGAAATACTTCCTTTGCTTTGCCAGTTTTTAACGTATGCCTTGCGGATAACCTCCGTGATCTTGCTCTTCCGTTTGTTTACGCCGTGCCAGCGCGTCGGCCTGAACCTGAGCTAGACAGTAAACAGAAACGAATCGTATACTCAGTGATGAAATTCATTCAGTGCTCGTGCCAGGCGGATTAAATTGGACGACAACGATCATAAAGAGAAGAAATCGTATAAATAATATCATCATCATCATCGGACGTGACCGTACACACCAAATAGCTGGTTGCTTACCGATAATACTTGAGGGGTCGGGGGCACAATTTACCGCCTTTACCGCTTGATCTGCTGAGCTAGCTCCGATCAACATTAACAGGTTATCCCCTTCAGTTTCACCAGTGTGTCGCCCAGTTTCAGTATAGCACCTTCCGATCTCCTCGAGAAGGTTTATGGACTCATTGGTCATGTATTTTTTGTCGGGGTTAGATGATAAACCGATCATTTTCAGCAAATCCTCACCGTCGTTTCCTGACAGACGCTTCTTCTTGGTTTTACGACTGCCTTTTTTTTGTCTCGGCATTCTGTCATGCGTTCGTTGTTGCCTGAAATTTGTACACTACTAACAGTCAAAGATTAATTGAAGTCTCGGCCACCAAATAATGGTTAGAACCCTTGATGATGGCTTGCTCACTCATACAGCTATCCAGTTAAATTGCATGTTTGTTGATACTGACATACATTGTTGGATAGAATGCTGATGGTAGATAAACCGCATTAACGAGGCCTGTCACTTATAAAGAAAATTTGAAGTTCTTAGCTATTTCAGTGCTACGCCTGTGGTCAAACAAAATATTGAGTGACGTCTTCTTAAATATTTTTATCGGCAAATAAATAAATATGAATGGTGCCTCTCATAAAGGAAGCAACCATCTTGCGAGTAGCCGCTAAAGCTAGTTGGTTTTTTTTTTTTTTTTTTTTTGAAACCGGCCAGTAGCTACTATACCGAACATAAAATGGTTTATATGAAAATAGCAAAGACGTACGATGATCGACTATAGTCTTAGTAGTTGTTTAAGATCGCTGGTAACTGCGGGCAGTGGATTCTGGTTACGGTACCAGGGTGAACAGGCATACAGGCATAGTTTAGCGATGGAAACGATAGAAGAAGCTAGCCTCTTCGGTCAAGCCGACGCAGATTTCAGGATTCTAACAACATGCCCATCAACACCGCTACATCTGACTGATTCTGGCGAGAAAAAGTAGGTATTGTTATCTAAGGTCGTAGTCATATAAAAGCAAGTTCTCTTTTGTCAGTATCATGTGATAGTATAATAGTAAGCAGATTATTGTGTCATAGTTTTGTCTCTCTGTGATGCAATGTCTACAAAGCGTTTGCTTCTTGTTACGTCAGAGTCGACATCGAGTTGTTTACCAGCGAGTAGAAAGATTAAGTGTTAGCAGCTAGGTTTGAACAATCAATTAAATTCTATCTAGTCATCTTTGCTCATAGTATTAAAAAGATTCATATATAAAAGTCAGTACAAGAACGAGTATCCTTCGGTGACGTGCGTGGCTCTGCCGTTCGCGGAGAAAAGCAACTTCGAAGAAGAAAACCGGCTAGTATAGGCAAGATGCAATCTATCCAAGCACCGCGTTTGTGGTTACTGTCCTGCCTTTCCTTTCAAGGATCATCGCCTTTGTTTCGGGCAGGTGTACGATCAGTTTTAAATCTAGCCTAAAACCCGGCCTAGCGGTTACTGCACTCGGAAACTTCGACACACATACCACTCAATCGTCGGCATGCAAAATGACTTCGACTAACTTCCTCGGCCCTTGCATTTGATCAGAGAGATCTTCCACCAAAAAAGAGAGGAAGCCTGACCAAGGCTGGTTGTTTGTCGGTCAAAAAGGGGTCCGGCTACTCCTTCGTCGAAGGTTACCTTGTTTTGCTGTGTTCGGCTACTGTGGGTGTTTTCTTGTCCCAGGGCACCGAATTTTAGGGTGCCTTAAAATCGAAAAAAGACCGCGTATATCGGGTTGCACGATGTGGTCAGTATTTTCTTAACATCGACCATCAGAGTCCTGCTCGCCGTTTTTGTGGAACGTTCTTTCCGAATCCCACACTTCATCACTGAAATTGTGTGTGCGCGCTTTCCGAATAGCTGTTCAGACTCTTAGCCAGCAATGCTGGGAAACAGCTTAAATCAGACGCCTTTTTTCGCTACTGCCCTCTATGATGACGGCGCGATTACTAACAGAATAGCTTCTTTCCACGGGACTGAAAATGCACTAGTATGCAAACATTTATTAAATAGTGCCATCGACCATGGTGCCAAAACAACGGCGCATTCGAGGTGGGTGCTCGTCGTAGAACTTATCTGGATCGACGGCTTTCTTATTACGTAGGTTCGTAAGACCTTACATTAGTGCCCACGCTGTGAAGTCTTGTTGAAGGATACTGCGTTGTGCTAAGTTCCCCTTTTCCTACGCTGTCCCAAAAAAGGCACCGCGTGTGGTTTCATATATTTTGAAGTAAACATCTCCGAAAAGTGATTTATGAGGGCCACAGGCCTAACCGGGCAAGGCGTCGAGGTGCCGTAATGCGTTACCCACTTGTACGGTCCACGTTTTGCATCAGCGATCAATCGGGCATTCAGCCGTTCAAGGTCTTGTTACCCTCGTCATGCACATCTTTTCCGACAGATCGTCTTGAAAATGAAGACTTAAGGATAGAACTAAAATTCTACCTTGGCCATAGGCTTGAAGGTCATCTGGACCTTGTTGAATAAACTGCAGACAGTTGAACGACGGCCTAGGCTTCCGGGGACGACGACGGAACGATTGTTGCTTAAAAATTTCAACGAGATGTTGCAAGCTTTAGCGTTCACGGTGTCAGATAGTGTTCCAGTAGCTTGTCTACATCTAGACATCGAAATAGAGCTTAGCGTTTGACAGCCCGCGCAGGTGCAATTTGAAAAGTGAGGTTATATCTATCTTGGCATGTAGGCGCGATAGATTCTTTTGGGCGTTCTGATAGTAAATGAGTTTCACCCTGAAACTTCATTCGCTACTGAACTTCCTGAATGTATGAAGAATATTCGACGCAGGATTAACTGTTTAGGACCATAGTACGGGCCTCGGCTCAGCAATGCTTGAACCGATCTAAATCGTAACATGACTGAGGCACGGCTATTGTCGTCAGTTTGATTTTCTAGAAATCATAGCTCATTGGGATTCGATAAAATTAATTGTACCTTAACATAAATCAATGCGAAGTCCAAATAGCTTCAGTCTGTCCAACTGTCTGAAGGAACTAAACAAGTAGGAACAACCGCGAAAGATAACCCTCTTTTGTAGACTGATACCCAAGTGATTCGTATAGCCTTATCGCTTGACATAAATTTGAAATAATACTGAGTTACAGTACTAGGATTACAAGGAAGACGCCATAGCAGTTACGAAATACGATTCCGTTTTTATCTGTGAAGTCAGGAAAATGTACGGTATATCACACTTAATGATGATATCTTGATTCTATTTTCTAACGTCGTGTCCTCGCGAGTAGTACATTAATACACCACTGTAGCCCAGCTTATCAGACAAACATGATTAAGTTTAGACTTTGGATTAAAATTGAGACCTTTGGCTAAAACCTTCCGCTAGACAGTGAATATTGTTCGATGTCTTAAGCTAATAAACTATAACAGAAAACGCTATGACCATAATATCGACGTTTGGCCTTGTCTATCGACGAGAACGTATTTCGAATTGAAAGATGCCCAAGATAGCTTCTCCACTAGGTCGTTCACAAGCAAAACGTTGACCTGTTCATGACTGTGTAGCATATACACAATATAAGCGTGATGAAATTTCAACAACGCGGACGAAATGGAAGCAATAGTTAACATTGTTAGGGGGTAGGCGTCAGAGGTAAAAAAAAAAAACCCGTTTTTTAGGCGTGCCAGCCTAGTGCTGACCGCCAGCCGCCAGGGAAACTAATAATAACTACAGCCACCTAATTTAAAAAACGGTACAAAAATAGCCAAGTCGATCAGCTTTAAAAATATACTATAGACTAGTTAGTGCTTTTTGAAAGGAGTGAAACCCCTCAACAGCGATGCCACCTATCGCCATTAATTGCTTCTGTATCGATTGCGCTTGCAAAGAAGACACGGTAAATATTACATAAACAATACCGTGAGGAGATTTCATCTGTGGGGGTAAGGTTACGCAAAAGTATGAGGTTCGCATATAGTAACCAGGTTATGGCTACAGGACAATAATACGTTGTAATTTGTTAGGGCACAGGTCGCCCGAACAGAACGCGCAGGGCAAATCATATGTAAAAAGTATGTGGTGCAAATCTGATCTGTAACAAAATGTATGTGAAAGGATTTTCTAATATAGAACAACCGCCTAGTTGTCAGTCGGGTCAGAGTGCACTGGCCTATCTAAAAAATATGTCCTTACGAGAAATTGGAGAGAAAATGTTTCTAATAAATAAATACCTGTTCTTGATGTCGCACGCCAATGCACGGTGTCAATACTTGCTGGCGTTTGTGACAGTGTCCACATCAAAATGGCCACGACTGTTCCATCGCATACAAAGTAATTAATGTTAAGAAAAATCTATTGCAAGAGAACTGTCATTAAACACTTTATATTCGTGTGTGCATAGCGTAAACGAGCCGATCAGCTTCCATGAATGAGTAACTCGTTGTTCCGCGTTGTATTTATGTAAATAGATGTCCTCAATTAGTCGACATAACGGTAGCAGGGACGGGCAGAATGTGGGCGCGGACGTGTTCATGGGTGATATATATGTTCGTGCGTGTTTTTTTCTTATTTTATACAGGCCATGTTGCTGGTCCTTAAGCTAGTTCCTAAAAAAAGTGCAATTCAGCCGAGCTTATGGTTATGCCTGGTCCGATCATCAATCTTTATTTGTCAAAACCGGTCCGCGTAATACTGGCCCCACAAATACGATTCTCCTTCAGGCCGCACTAATGCTTTCCCAATCGAAATTAGCATAGCCTAGAACTGAGCATAGTGGTTGCCAATTTGTCCGGGCCAGGCCAACAAACTGCCAGTTTCAAATGCTACAAGAAATGAGAGCAAATCACCAGATGATGGAGATGACCATTTGAACTTTAGACACGTAAATTCATGCTCAATTAATGTATGCACATGTGTTACAAATGTGAGAAGTACGATCGTTGCCGCAGTGGACCCTATAGCGACCTGGTCATAATAATGTGGTTGAGCACATGAAACTGCAGATACTGTAAAACCTCACCGTGTACACTTGAACAAATACGAACGTTAATCAGTCATCAATTTGATCCTCAATCATGCGTCCACTTCAGAGGTTAAACTTTGATGTTGCAAAATTGTTTGTAGCCGTGTAAACAGTTACCCGATTAACTATGTATATATCCTGCAGTAAAGCTCTGTACGCAAACGCCCTATATTAAAGACTTAATATCATAGGCCGATCCTAAAGTTAGCAATAATGTAACACTCACGCTGGTTGTTAGTTGACCGTATGCGTATACATGAACGTAACGATATGCCTATATATATCTAGTAAGCCTACGTAATAGTGCGGATTTAGATGCAGGGTCACACTATTAGAATGTATTATACATGAATGCTTTAAGTTCGTGCTGCGACCGTGACGGCAGACATTATTGCCATGCCACGAAAGAGTCAGTACCGTATAGATTATTTCTGCATCTAGCTGTTGATCTATGGGTAGTCTGCACTAGCCAACGTCTTTGACATCCGATTGCCGCTCAACGATGCTCCAACGGTCAAGTTTCGTGGCCACTATCGCTATGGGCATGTCCGTGGCTCTACGCCAACTCCTTTCTTCCGCCGGAAGATAAATGCCTAATGAAGCTAGTTGCAGTAACAATGTCAGCTGCAATGACAACAGCGTTGTACTGTCGTTGTCTGCTCGCCGTTTTCTTGCTTGCTGGTCATTTTCTCGGAAGTGCCGGGTACTTGGGCTGCGGAGCGTTTGCAGAACGAAAGCTAGCGTACCTTTATACTTTATAAACTATTACAAAGAACGAAGTTAAAAGGGCATTATGCTTTTTTTTTCCTACAGGCTTTATATATAATAATGTATGTACGATGCCACATGCAGACAAACTGTTTGGACTAATGTAATAAACGAGCGTAATGGAAATCAGCCACCTTTCCAAAATAACCATTTGGTTCTCAAAATAATCAACATTTATTTTTACTGTTTTTCACAAAAATCGATAATTGTATATAAAAATTCGTCACCACCAACAATAAAAACCCTTTACGAAACGATACTTTCAATGACCGTATATACATAAACCTACTAACTGATTTGCTAGCATTGTATTGATTGCTTCTTCGCGATTGCCAATCTCCTTTTCCTACATATTTTGCTTTTAGCTAGCGAGCTATTGGCAACACAGGCTGGTCGGCCTTTTCGTCAGATTGATAGTGAACTCGCAGCGGTTTCTCTTCGTTAGAAATTGTTGAGTTGTATTTCCCTGGGGTTTGTTTCTAATCTGCCATTATCAACAAGGAAGTTCAAAGTTTTTCTTCGAAGAATTTACGTGAGGTATTTTTTCAAGGCAGCATTTAATGGATCTACCTCTACGTGATCTTTTTCATTCTCTCACAAATGTATCACAAGCCAGTACGCGCTCGTAATACTCTCTGTGACTCTGTGAAATAACCAACACAGAATGTAACGCAGATTTCTCTGCAGAGCTCCCGCCGGCATTACGCTTTGGTCGCGTATCTAACGTTTGACCAGTGAGCCCAGTGAATGGTGTAGCGTGAGTTGTCTCTAAGGGTCACTGCTAAGTTGACAGCTGTTGCCAGTTTCGCTTTCGCCATCTCTACCTGGATCACCGTCTAAACTCTCGAGGGAAAGCTCCCAGACAGCTGGAAATCATTGCTTCTAGTATGAAGACATTTGTTACCGATCATACATGAAAAGGTAAGCGTCTTATCCATCCGCGACGCGAGCGTGTGCATGCTTCACAACAATTTACACTTTGCGAATAATTTAATTGTTCAGTCGACCGAAATAAACGTTTCGAAATCGAGAAACTTGCCGAAATTGGCATCTCTCGCAGAGAGATACAATGTATATTTAGCAATTTTGGAGTCAATGTAAAACTTTCAATATCATTTGTGATCGGAATACAAGCTAAGTATAATAATAGCATTAGAGCAGAGCAACACAACTTTTCGACTACGTTATGGAACTTATTTACCAGGAGTGCATTTTGATGTCTTACAACTTTTTTTATATGCCTTAACGTTGACAAGTGTATTCATTGGTATATTGAAGTTTGACCTATTGCCATTCCACGGCCGCACTTATCCGGCCAGATGTCCTTATCCTTTGGCAGGTGTCCTCTAGTGCTTGCTACGTCCGACTGTGCAGACCTCCTCGCAATCTTCTCGTGCGTGTGTCGTACGAAATTTCATTGAATCAAAAGCCGATTAGCGGCTCGTACTACTTCCGGCTCTTAACGCGAATGAGGGTGTTTTGCACGAGCCATGAGGTTTTGAGATCTATCTTGTTGTCGCGGTAGTACTTGTGGTGATCCCGTCTATTCCCTTCACTTTTTAGCGTCTAACACCTTTCTCCAGCGGTAGATTTACAGGGTCATTGCCGACGGGGTAGAAGGAGACCTACTTTTACTGCCTTCTTTCGTCACCAGCACACTTAGCACACGCGCACGAACGCACGTACCCTATTCCAAATGTCCCTATCCGGAAAATACTGTGCTATCAGACGGTGAACAGTTTATAACCCACACGATTCTGATGAGTCCAAAAAATGTTTCAATTGCCCGTGAAAGTGCGGGTCGCCATTACGTTGCGCCAAAGCGGTAAAGGATACTTTAGCAAAGTATCCTTTACCGCTAAGAACCCATCTGCTTTCGAAGCTACTTGCAGTCCATAGATTACTCTGGTCCACCGCTGGCTTGCCAGTAGATGCATCGGCATTTTTGTAGAGATTTGAGGTGACCACGCCCGTACACTGCTCCTATTATGCAGCACCAGCACAGTTTCGCACTGCTTACACAAGAAATTTACGTAAACTCTGATTTCAGAGTATGAAGTAACCCTCGCTGTCGTGAGTTAGTTACGAAAATGTATTGAAAAGCTAAGTAACTTGGAAAAAATGACGCCATCGCTTGGCCTTGTTTTGCCGGGCGACAGCAGTATGATACTTTACGTTGTGAATAGGTTCTGGATGCCCTACTCATCATTCGACCCGTGCAATTTCCTGGGACTATTTGCTTTATGTTAGGAAATGGGTGAATCGATTAATATTACTATTCGTTATGTCCTTATTTCGTCTAGTGGCGATGGTAACGTAGTTGTTCGGTTAACATAAACTACGCAGGCCAAGCTGCAACAAATTATTGCTAATGCTGTCAATGTGATTTGTTTTGGGTAAACAACGACCTGAATGTAGGCACAAATGGATAATCTTTGATCTACAATAACGATGTATGCAATATAGGCTGTAGTCAGTGCTTTACGGAAGCGTTTACCTCGTCTCTTCATGTCATGGCAGGGCTTCGATTGGAGCTCAGCGGTTCTTTTCGTTAAGTGTATTTAGCCACGGTCCATTATTCCTCATTTGGTCATCGCAGCGCTTCTTAACCGGATAAACATTAGGCCGAAGTTTTTGTTAGCCCGGTAATCAGCAGCTCACCATGGTGTACCTAAACGACCGTTGGAAACTACATGCTATGAGATTTTAATAGCGTGATGGAGAAAGTTGTGCGTTACGGTTACGGACACAAATTATTGTTAAATCTATAGTGTACTTCAGGTCAAACTGCGCACAGGTTAGTAGAAGGGAGCATCACGATTATCAAAATATTTTCACAATATTTCAGGCGTTCCGACAATCAGTTTAATGCCGCATAATGATAAAAAAGGGCACGATGGCAGTAACCCTTGTAGAATAATGAGATATTTTAGAAAATTTATTGTTTTCTTCCTACAATAGGGTTTTTGTATTTGTTAGTAAAAAATAGTGAAAAACTATATTTAACGATATAGCAATGATTAGCATTAATTAATCGAGCGAATTTCATTCGTTTTAGAAATATACAATTCAAAAGCAGAACAGTCGTGAATCTATACGGCTGTCGCTTCCATCTGAGGCTAGAAGTGAGAGAAAGAAAGTCTGAATGACTTTCTTTCCGAAGCGCTCTGTACTGCGACCATGCAAGAGTCAAGCATTCGACTGCTGTTCTATCGCCTCCTTACCAAACGAATGGGTTTCGTCGTTACCTACAAATACAGACGATCCAATTATAATAGACACTACCTTCCGTGATTGTTAGCGGCTATTTTGCAACAAAATTTGCATACTCGAATATTGCCAAGGTTTCACTGCGATCTTCACGTTAGTTCTCTTACGGCATCCCGTATGCATCCACTGTCTCCGTGAGGGGCTTCCGCTGTCTGTATCCTGACGGGCGACGTTACCTTCGGCCACCTCGACGTCCTTCTAATCTACGGAGCATTGTTCAATGTACTGTTCTCTCCCTGACCTTTTTTCTATTTTGATATTTCAAAAAGCAAAAGTGCTCGTTATCGAATAGGTGCCCAGGTTAAAGAGGACTCGAAATTCCGTCTATTGTTTGGAACCCGCCGCCGCCGCCGCCACTACTAGCGCCGTTGAGTATTTGGTTAAAAGCAATGCTTTTTCGCAGGATTTATCCACGGAATCTTACTGCACATCTATTCTAAGTAAATGGTTTTGACACACATGCTGTTTCACTCGGACTAGGTATACGAGGGTTAGCCATGTAAAGGATGGCACGGTCTAAGTAGCTGCTGTCATTATTTTAATACAGTGCCTTAAGAATTGTAACGGACATTCAATGCTCTTAATGCTGCTTCAGATATCAATATTGATTCAAATGATGATCAGATACAAATGGTGCTCGGATAATAACCGGGACATGTTTATAGATAAAAATAAAACACTATTAATCATGCAACTTCTACTACTGTTAAATTGCCAAACGAATCTAGTTTAAGAAACTCTGATTGACTACAGTAAAAATTAAGTGTGTATAAGGTTGATTTATTTTTTTTGTGAGCCTATTGCTTGATTGTCCTGATCATGTCAATCTATCAATAGACTATTAGATCTTACGTTTAGTCACGTCTAGTCTCGTGTTGCAAGGATACATCGAGAATCTTCTCTATGAATCTTTTGGCTTCTTCTCAGATCTGACGATTAGAACGTGCGTCAATGCGATGACCTTTAGCTAGTGCAAATAGGTGATATATGTCACTATTGTATTTATAGCGTCAACCGCGCGTCATCGTCAATTTGTTTGAGGCACTTTCAGTGGTCTCATTGGGTAAGTAGAAGAAAAGTGTATTCTATCTCTCTGAAGTTGAGGTTAAATTCAGTATCACGCTATTCTTCAACCATAATAGAAGATTTCTATACAATTGTATTGCAAAACTAAAAAACCCGAGTGTGATTTATTCAAAATTCAGTATTTATTTATTATTCCAGTATTTAACGTTTAACTATTTTATCCTGAATGTGGAAAAAGCGAGCCGCTTTTTTCGAAACGTGCAAGAGCTCAATCCACGTAGCGCTGTTCACTCACGCATATCTCTATAGCTTATGCCATTTACCTTGACCGATGCTTTTGCGTTTCGGGGTACAATGACGCTTCAACGTTCCGGCGTCTTATTAATAAGACTATTTCTTTCAACGAACTCAATCACATGTTAAAGACTTATTTAATATTTTTCTGTACTATTTTGCTTTAATCAGAGCTACAAAACACTAACATTTCTGTGCTAGCAGACCAATGCGCCTGAAAGGCATTTTAGACCAAGCTCAATTTTCCGCCGCTGAAAAACAGACGGAGCCTGAGAGTTTGGTCCTGCAAGTTTAGTGCTACTATAGAGCACTTGTAACTGATGTAATCCATTTCAATTGTATGTAAAGCTTTTTTATTCTAAGAACGGCTCTGATTAGGGGTCAGCAAAAGGGGTCTGTTTATCATTTGGGTGATAAACGTAAAAGATTCGGCGATGTGTTTGTCCGCGTTAACTTTGTTCTTCTCTTTTAACAATGAGTTGTCTTTTCTATTTGCTGCCTATCTACTTGCGCAGGACTAACAAGAACTAGAAATCCTTACACTACGATGCTGCCTCGACGATACAGTTTACGAACGCAAACATCCGCCCACAAAACGAACTTGCCCGATGCACAGAAAAGCAAGTGTGCAGGAAACACCGAGTAAAGGCATAACACATATGGTCTAAGTTTTTCTTGCCAAGTACAGGATATCAACAGGCAACCTTGTGGACCAGTCAGGATTGCATTAAGCGTTATATTTATTATTACTTTCGCTGCTCTGTGCAGTCAGCGCACCTCGTCGTTTCGTAACCTTTTCTTTGACCAACTTTTTCACGGCTCCGGATAGTTAAGAAGGAACTCTTCCTCGTTGAAAACGTATCATAATATATGTATATAATTATAATAAAGTTAAAATAGCATCACGACTTAAGAGAAAACCCTATAAACATCAATATAATTTATGTTAGCGAATTGTTCGTATTCGCACAGCAGTGAACGTTACTTAACAGGCTTACTAAATGCACCATCACCGTTATTTGGGTGCCCCTAGAAAGCGATCATCTAGTATAATTTTATCTACCGAGATTTATTATTATGAACTCTCAGATGTCTCTGTCACAGTTTCTGTCAGATTTTGTGTAGTGAATTTTGAAGCCCATGAGTTGATTTAAAATTTCTATGGCCTGTTTGTATCAACGAAGTTTTTTAAACAAATCGCAAGTTGTGAGCGTTAATAGCCGTGAGTATAATAGTCGTACAAACCGCTGAAAGTATCTGGACTCTAATTTTGCAGAAGGGACCATAGCGACTTTTAGCATCGTTTGGACATCAGTGTAAGCTTAGAAATGCAAGAATTAATTGCCTCATATCTATGTGGCCTTGATTTAGGTAACTATATATTCGTAGCAGTAAATGTAATCCGCTATAAACAATG
>NW_019211456.1:46747677-46761118 GCF_002443255.2 Varroa destructor
AGGATAACTCCGCCTAAACGAAAGGTGGAAAATTAAGCTTGAGTGAATCAATACGCTGCAAATGGCTCGCACTTCCTGATAGAAAAGATATATCATAAGAGGCCAGCACACTATATTTAAGTAATGAAACTGAATAAAACTCTAAGTAACATTAGAATGACCTATCTGCTTGCAAAGGATAGTAGTTCGGTGCCGGTATCGTAGTCACTGACCTAACCAAAATGCAAGGTATTTTTCTGTAAAATCCTTCATCTCTACGCGGTTCCCTCAGGCTTTTAAACTTTGCAGCCAGCTGGCCATAGGACAGATTATCAAAGGATCATTTTGATTACTATTTGTCAGTTTTTTGGTGTGAATCATAATTTCTTTGTCAAGTTAACATTTGTGGACAACTTGCATGCCAAATGGTATGTATGACATCCTGTATCATATCCTTCGAATAGGATTATAAAAAAATCTAACTGGTAAAAGTAATACTTGTGTTCGCACTAGGCGACCGAACTTCTATCGTTGCAGCAATAAAATTACTAGATAAAAACAAAACAGTGTGATTTTTTCAAGTTAATTATATCGTTAATATTGTTGTTATTATCATTATATATTGTATTAGGTGTATCGTGAGTCGAACGTACTGGTATGCAGCATCAGCTTCATAAACTACTTTTTCGTTGTCTGAGTTAGGGTGATTTAAGACGCCGTTAATGATGTCGGGTCAAATTTATAAAATTGGCAAACTATCACTTCTCAACTAATCATTGAAAGTTCAAGTTCAATGTCAAGTTTTCCACAAAGATCCTATATGTCTAGTATCTTATTGTATAATAACTGTTTCAAAAGAATGAAACTAACTGCACCACAAGGCCTAAAGGCGTAAGTCTCAAGAGTTCAGAATGATACGCGTTCATCTGAACTCTTTTAATAGCCGCGTCGCGTTTAGTCTGCGAATTCACACAAGGCGGGTTTGGGTAAACATCTATCGCACGAGTCATTCCTGAATCTGTCATTTGAACACTAAATACACACAGAATAAAGAAACACAGCCCTTGGCCATTTTGTGGATTATATGAGCAAGCCATAGAGACCTCAAGCGTGGTATTTCGAGCGGTAAGAGTGATAAAAGGTGTAAAATATGTATTTGGCACTAACGCGGTGACAGCAACCCTCCAATCACACGGTCCCTAACGCGTTTATCATCGCTGGCAGTTGGTGCAGCAGTCATAGCGGATAGATCTTTAAAACTACAAGGGCAATCTTTATTGTTAGAACATACGATCGATGACGATCGATGACTGAACTTCGTAAATCGTTCCAGCATAATGTGCACACATTACTTACACATCGTACATATAAGTCGATGCTTATAATAACTGATCCCGTTGTACGTGATAATCTCTTACAGCTCTGCTTAATTTCGAAGGGGGACATTGCGAAAGGTTGCCTTCTTCACTCGAATAACCTAGTTCGATATAGAAAAGTTATTCGATGAAATCCATTGGCTGAAACTCGTCTGCTAAAATCATGTAAAGGGAAAATACAGCTATCGAATAGATCCAGTCTGTCGATGACATTGCTTGCCTTCAACAGCTCACTTCATTAGTCCGGAAAAACGACAGGCCTAACACGGCATCGCCGTTCACTCATGAACGAAACCCTTTCTCTCAGCAGGCTTTGTCTTGGTCGTCATTGTAGCTTTGAGAAGTAAAGAAATTGCAGTCCAAGCACCTTGTTTAGTAAACATATTCCCAGCCTAGGGGGAACGAACGGAATAGGGTCTGTTGTGTATCGTATCGTATCTTGAGAAGAGCTATTCGGTTGAACCTGTTGTCGACTAGGTTCGAGAGCTTTGGTGGTTTTCCTTAGCCAGTAAGCTTACGCGATAATGCCCAATGTGTGGCAGCCCAACGAAGGACGCGTCCTACAGAATGTCCTTCTAAATTATCATCGTTGAACATAAAAGGCAATGGAAAACTTGCGTAAATCTTTGATAAGTTAATCGTTAAATGAGATAGGTTAATCGTCTGAATTCGTTCGACACTCGGAGCACATTGGAACACAGTGCCAATTCGTCGTTTACTTGCATTTAGAGAAATTTGTTGTAGAACGATGTGCGGCTCGAAAATGAGTCAGTCAACTTATAAGTTGCCTAAATGTTACAAGTTTATCGTCGTGAATTACTAATTTTATCGGAGGGTCATTCTTTCCAGTTCTTGAAGCTTGTCCGTGGAATATTCCAAAGCTGTAGATAACGCGTGTTCATCATATAGTAAAAGCGGATTTATTGTTATGTAATGCGTTAAGTATGATTATTATTGCGTAGTTACTCACATGTACCTTGTTAGGCCACAGAAGTATATCACGTAGCTTGCCTACTTTTGTGACAGAGAGCCTAGATATCTGTCCCGCTTTTGAGATGTACTGTCTGTTTTTTTGTATGCTTAAATCTTTGTTGGCGTAGCTTGATATAAACATTGTGCGACACAGACGCGATTCTACGGCATCAGATAGGTTACAAATGTTTTAAATTGATGCTTTGCCTTTGTCAATATTGCTCTAATCTGCCACTTTTTTAAGGAAAATACTTCTAAATCCTTTTTACAGCTTCGATGTTCTCGCTAAGGAAGAGTCTCCATAGGGCACAACAGATATGTTCGAGGACAACTAACCCAAAAATATGGGTCGTATTTAGTCTTATTGTGACGACTGTATTCGCGAGTGGAAACTGTGAAAAGCAGTCTACAACACGAATGCTGATTGAATGAGTTATGAAATCGTCTGTAACTTGAAGTTAAACTCTGTCATCATTTCGATAGCAATTTCTTGATCGATATGGTAATTAATAGAAGCGTATTATCGAATCGACGTTCTTGTGTTTTGTCTGCAGTACAGAGCGATGCAGATTTAGCCGCAGATATCAACTTATCACTCCGTTGCCACCATTTTGAAATGTTATTAATGATTTCCGTTATTAACAGAGGTTGCATAGAGTCTGTAGTCGACGGGATTTGAAGTAGTGACCTATTTAAAAATACGATAAGCTACTGCTCGCTCTATAGGGGCCCACCTCTGTAGGGGATTCTATAGTGGTAAAGGTTGAGGTGGTATCTCGTGGTATTAGCTTAAATTGTGTCAAATAGTCATTTGAGAGATGTTTAGCGCGGTGGGTCAACCCAGGACGCCGAGTAGATAGTCTTCAACTAATAGCACTGCCTACGATAGCTTTTAAGCTTGCATTTGTTGAACAGCTATCATCGACATGTGATACTAGGCCATTGTTATCCAGGTTGCGTTTCCCACCTGACTGTACACTGTAGACTGCGTCACAACTTCGGCTGTTTGAGACCTGAAACCTAACCTAGAAAAACTGCCACCTCCTTGTATAACAAAAGCACAATGCAAGCCAATGTAGAACAGCCGCTAATGTTTTTTGAAGGTACTTTCTGTCTTCAGCGAAACAGTTCGATACGCACAGGTGTGTCATCATCGGTGATAGATTGAACGTCTGTAATCTATTAAGAGCATCAGATTATATGGATCATGAGCGCGTATGTTATACGTCGCACCTTCGGTCTAAGCTAAGCTACCCTATCAAGTATAGACCCTATTAATGCAGATGTTTACACACGCAGGCCTTAGCAGTGCCATACGTTTGCTAAATTATTAGCCATGCTTTCATAGTGCCCCCCCCGATAAACTCACTCTGTCATTAACTTCACAAAAGCCATATTGACCCGACGTCGCATAACAGAAATTTTTCAGGCCTTCAAGAAGAGAGAATCTGACGTTCTGAGTAAGACCCGGCTTGCTATTCAGTTTCAGATCTGATCTGGTGTCTTTATGAGAAGGCCGGAAAGATAAAACTGACGTTTTTTTGTTGTCGTAATTTTTAGTTTTTACAATGCTTCAATTAATATGAAAAATTTTGCAAAAAGTTACGACGCGAGCAGGAACGTTGCATGTAATTATCGAACGAAGTACACCGTACTTGCGCCTAACTTTTCGTTTTGATTGAATGCAGTGGTTTTCGTCGATGAGAACCTATCTCTCATACGATAAATTTTCGGAGATATGTAAGAAAAAGGAGTTGAAAACCATCATTAAAATGCCTTGCTAAAGCCTTATATCTACCGTATAACAATCGACTGCCCTGGTGATGAGGTATATCGTGGGAAAAATTACAGCCATCAGGCTGACAATTAGACTTTCCCAATTCATTTGTACAGGTGCACCCCGTAGCTAAAAATGTTCACCAAAGTTATTATTAGACATTGTGATTATCATGTATTTCTTAATGGCAGTATTGACGCATGGCACAAAGAATGAGGTGATACTATAAAATGAAATGTCCGGATTGACTTACTTGTGGCAAGCGCAAGTCTATGAGTATCCATATCCAGGCGAGGTAAAGAAAAAAAAATCACTGACATTCTTCACTCGCATCAATCGTCTTCAGAAAGTTATATATGCAAAGGACCTAAGGTTTCTTACTACGAGAATGCTTCTATTCTTTCGTCTGATAATTATCTTGAACAGTTTTCATTCAGATCTTACGTATGGTCAGTCCTATACCATACCCTAGTCTGTACCGAAGCTAGGCAATTATCAGTGCCTATAGTTCGACTGAACTCTGGATTGGTTATACCGTACCCCAGTGGATATCATCATTATCTGAAGACCGGTAGTGATCGTGATATATTTACAGTAACATTTAGACATATGTTTACCTGTCAGTACTGCACCTGTCTGTTCATCAACGCTGCTAAACACACGTAACGCAACATACCCCTACCAACTCTCTATCCACGCGATGTTATCGAAATATAGTTGTGACGCATTTTGTGGTGATGCCCTTTAGTATATACTATACTTGGCTACTACATAAAAATAGCTTAAATACGCGCTTTCTCTCCTTCTTTTTAGTCATCTTAGAAATCGTGTTCCTACTGGTAGGTGTAATCATTTCCGGTCTTGTCAATCTGGTTTGTCGTCTGCCCTCGGTCATGATATATCACTTCCGGCCAACAGCTCTGCTGCATTTCTTGGCCGGCCCAGGGAGTCGTCTCTAGCCAATTATTGCTACGTTATGTGATGCGAAGAAAGGTACAAGGGGCAGCGCAATGGAATAAGGACAACCGATCACCAGTCGTCATTTGGTGAACTAGTCCACGCGATGGCAGCCACCATTTTTCGAGTTCGGGAAAAGTGTAGTAGGGAAATGTCACTATCTCTATTTCTTGCTCCCTTTGAGCGTTCGCAGTCCGTCAATATGACATCGATGACATTTCTGCAAGCCCGAGCCAATGACTCGCGCGCTCACCGAGCCACCGCAGTTGCCTGTCGCGCCCAGGCTGTTGAGTAGATGCACCACTAAACAATGGATACGCTTTTTGTCCTTGAAAATATCGCTTAGCTTCTGACAAGTACGGGAAGCCAAAGCTAAAAAAGGAGACAAAAACGGAACAGAGATGAGGAAATATTCCCACACGCGTAGATGCCATAGTATTTGCAGAAAGAATGACAGGCTCAGGAACCCAGATAGATCTGAAAAGATCCCGCGTAGTAAACAGACGATCTACAATCATTGTATTGTGTGTATAAACTCGTACATCTAGATATGTATATAGTGCCTACGTTTATAACGTATGTATAGTGCTATGTATCTAAATACTGGCGGAGTTTGTGTAGGATATACGACGATCTTCTTGATCTACATTTCTATTTTGCTGTCACTACATAAATTGAGCTTAGCTAGAAATAAAGAAACCAAAAACTGCTCATTTCGTTTTCGTCATAAAAGTGCAGGGACTCAACGCTAACGACACAAATAACACGACAACTCCGGGATCTAACATAAATTGTTACTAAGATGCGCCACAGCTTTGGCCGTATTTCATAGTCTGGCAGGCTTTTGTTCTCTGCGAGGTCTTCGTCTTCTGCCGGTGGGGGGGGGGCGATCGCAATTCATTTGACAGTCGCCTTTCCACCGCGTCTCTGTAAAACAGGAGTTTATAAACATGCACCATGTATGTATGTAATACCTGTCTCCCGGAAAGTGAGCGACAACATTGTTTGTGTACCAGATCTACACGCTGCATAGTTAGCCACAGTCGTTGTAACTTTTCCGTATCACTTTGCAGGTGCTGGTCATGGCGGCGACAGTGGTAGCGGCAGCTCGAGTGCCAGTAACAGAATGAGAAAAAAAGATGTACTGAGTAATAAAGGTTATACAACTTCGGTCAGTCTGAGTGTGAAGGTCTAAAGACTATAGTTCGGTAGGTTCGTGTGTTATGAGAGCCTTTCACGAAGCGAAGTCGAGCATTAGGACGTTTACGAGGGTGTTACCTGCTTCCCTTGTAGCGCATACACGAAGGTGAAATTAGCTGAAACTAGACAATGACATGGTGGAAAGCAGAAGCCCGCAATCTCGTTTGCTCCAGGGCAGTATACCATACACCTCGGAAAGAACCGCTATCGCTAGACAGGGCTCGAGCCAATAGCTATTAGAATAAAAAGAGTTTGTTTTAGGTACGCAGACCGAACGAATCGCATTAAAGGCTTCTGCAATATCAGCGATTGATTAGCCATTCTGTTGACAGGAGCGCTATAGCTGTGAAAAATGATATGATTCTGTACCAACAGAATCCTATGATTTTTGCAAGCAAACATTTTTTCCCTTTCATCGATTATAGCGTGAAATAGTGAATACAAATTTCGAAAAATTTCGAAGCATACCACAGAATTGACAACTGATGGCACTTAACATTTCTGCCACCAAACTGAGATAGATCAGTACGATTACTCTGGCTATAAGATGTCGAATGTATAAACTAGCTCTCCATCAACAACAAACTCCATCCAATAACAAAATCCATCAAACTTTACATATTTATATCGTTAGAGGAACGTTTGCACTCACTTACTGATCAATACGTTATCACATAGGATATAAATCTCATGCGCTTCCGCTTTGATGAAATCGACAAGACTACCCCAAAATCGTCTGCTAATTTTTAGTGGCGGGTACTTTATTGGTGGTTTTACGGTTTAGCACCACACAGCTGGTCAAATTTCCACATTGTAATATTCGTCGTTTATTCGAATAGAGATATCCTACTATGCGTGGACAAGAAGATTAAACGCGTTACAAATAATATTTATCTGTTAATTTGCAGTCCTGTCGTCCAGCAGCGGACGTCGATTTTTCTGTCTACCTCAAATAGGTGTTCTTCTAAAAACCAAGGTTTTTTTTCTGATAGGCGCAAAAATATACAAAATGCCTTATTGGCTCAGTATGCTAATTAAGGGAGACGGCTACTTGGCGTTCTATGACGATAGTAGAGAGTACGAGGATAGCATCACTACCGCTACCGCGAGTATTAAGCGCTTAGTACGAGTGGTAGTACGTCTTTTTACGATCTAAGTTTTCCGTTGCAAACAAAAACGCATCGACAGCGGACTTAACAAATATATTATAAACACACATGCTAGCATTAGCGAATGTTCTTGCATGAATACACAGTACTATATCAGCAAATCGAAAACCCCTCAATGAAACGAAGTCATCGGTGCATTAGTGATTGATAACTTCGAAGAAACGTGTGTTTCCTGTAGTACATACTGTACGTGTATGGCGCTACCTGTCTTCAACGAAGAACGCGGACGTACTTAAGCTGTGCTTGGGTGAACGGTGCGGGCAACGGCGTTTGAATGTGTGGGAGTATTTCCAGATGTCCTTTCTGTTTGGTGCGTCAACGTTGCTGTTGCTCAGACTTATGATAACAACAAAATACACCGAGTAATAGTGCATGGTCCGCCTTCAAATGACTCACTGTGAAGTGAAGGCCGGAAAAAAAGGGGCCGCACCACCGTGCGGTGATTGCCGCTGTAGATTCAATAGCAGTATCTCTTCGTCACTAACTACCTAACGTAACTTGCGTCGTTTATTAATAAACTATTTGTATAGTGTTAACTATAGGCGCTATAGAGAGACGCACGTATACATGTTATTCCATCATGTCAGGCTTAACTAGTTACTCTACCTGTACACTGTACAGTATACAGATAGAGTAACTAGTTTGTTGTAGTTTGATAGAGTATACTGTATAGGATACAGTATACTCTATCAAATGAAATATTACTGGCCAATTCTGCAAGGGTGTATCCTGCCAAGTTACATTCGCTGCCATGTCAGTTACGGTCATGGAAGCAAACAGACATTTACTGATACTGCGCTGAATCGTTCGTTCATTTATATTTCTCCATACAATAAAAGTTAAAACTTCTCACTATCATCCAAAATGTCGTGTGTATTTTGTACATGCACAGGCTACGTTCGGCTTGATTGAATTAAGCGAGCCCCTCACCGACTATCCTTCAATTAGATCTATTAGGAAGTTGCGTGAATAATTCTAATACGAGCTATTTCGTTAACAGAATACTCAGCTAAATGGATGAAAAGCCATGGCTTTTTCCTACATATATAATACGGGTTGAATTTTGACAACGCAAAACCGATGTATCAGTGCCAGTCCGCTAAACAACTTGTTTTTCCTTACTCGTCTCAAAGCTCGTCGCTAAACTAGGAGGATGCGCATTGTTTATAGCGGATTACATTTACTGCTACGAATATATAGTTACCTAAATCAAGGCCACATAGATATGAGGCAATTAATTCTTGCATTTCTAAGCTTACACTGATGTCCAAACGATGCTAAAAGTCGCTATGGTCCCTTCTGCAAAATTAGAGTCCAGATACTTTCAGCGGTTTGTACGACTATTATACTCACGGCTATTAACGCTCACAACTTGCGATTTGTTTAAAAAACTTCGTTGATACAAACAGGCCATAGAAATTTTAAATCAACTCATGGGCTTCAAAATTCACTACACAAAATCTGACAGAAACTGTGACAGAGACATCTGAGAGTTCATAATAATAAATCTCGGTAGATAAAATTATACTAGATGATCGCTTTCTAGGGGCACCCAAATAACGGTGATGGTGCATTTAGTAAGCCTGTTAAGTAACGTTCACTGCTGTGCGAATACGAACAATTCGCTAACATAAATTATATTGATGTTTATAGGGTTTTCTCTTAAGTCGTGATGCTATTTTAACTTTATTATAATTATATACATATATTATGATACGTTTTCAACGAGGAAGAGTTCCTTCTTAACTATCCGGAGCCGTGAAAAAGTTGGTCAAAGAAAAGGTTACGAAACGACGAGGTGCGCTGACTGCACAGAGCAGCGAAAGTAATAATAAATATAACGCTTAATGCAATCCTGACTGGTCCACAAGGTTGCCTGTTGATATCCTGTACTTGGCAAGAAAAACTTAGACCATATGTGTTATGCCTTTACTCGGTGTTTCCTGCACACTTGCTTTTCTGTGCATCGGGCAAGTTCGTTTTGTGGGCGGATGTTTGCGTTCGTAAACTGTATCGTCGAGGCAGCATCGTAGTGTAAGGATTTCTAGTTCTTGTTAGTCCTGCGCAAGTAGATAGGCAGCAAATAGAAAAGACAACTCATTGTTAAAAGAGAAGAACAAAGTTAACGCGGACAAACACATCGCCGAATCTTTTACGTTTATCACCCAAATGATAAACAGACCCCTTTTGCTGACCCCTAATCAGAGCCGTTCTTAGAATAAAAAAGCTTTACATACAATTGAAATGGATTACATCAGTTACAAGTGCTCTATAGTAGCACTAAACTTGCAGGACCAAACTCTCAGGCTCCGTCTGTTTTTCAGCGGCGGAAAATTGAGCTTGGTCTAAAATGCCTTTCAGGCGCATTGGTCTGCTAGCACAGAAATGTTAGTGTTTTGTAGCTCTGATTAAAGCAAAATAGTACAGAAAAATATTAAATAAGTCTTTAACATGTGATTGAGTTCGTTGAAAGAAATAGTCTTATTAATAAGACGCCGGAACGTTGAAGCGTCATTGTACCCCGAAACGCAAAAGCATCGGTCAAGGTAAATGGCATAAGCTATAGAGATATGCGTGAGTGAACAGCGCTACGTGGATTGAGCTCTTGCACGTTTCGAAAAAAGCGGCTCGCTTTTTCCACATTCAGGATAAAATAGTTAAACGTTAAATACTGGAATAATAAATAAATACTGAATTTTGAATAAATCACACTCGGGTTTTTTAGTTTTGCAATACAATTGTATAGAAATCTTCTATTATGGTTGAAGAATAGCGTGATACTGAATTTAACCTCAACTTCAGAGAGATAGAATACACTTTTCTTCTACTTACCCAATGAGACCACTGAAAGTGCCTCAAACAAATTGACGATGACGCGCGGTTGACGCTATAAATACAATAGTGACATATATCACCTATTTGCACTAGCTAAAGGTCATCGCATTGACGCACGTTCTAATCGTCAGATCTGAGAAGAAGCCAAAAGATTCATAGAGAAGATTCTCGATGTATCCTTGCAACACGAGACTAGACGTGACTAAACGTAAGATCTAATAGTCTATTGATAGATTGACATGATCAGGACAATCAAGCAATAGGCTCACAAAAAAAATAAATCAACCTTATACACACTTAATTTTTACTGTAGTCAATCAGAGTTTCTTAAACTAGATTCGTTTGGCAATTTAACAGTAGTAGAAGTTGCATGATTAATAGTGTTTTATTTTTATCTATAAACATGTCCCGGTTATTATCCGAGCACCATTTGTATCTGATCATCATTTGAATCAATATTGATATCTGAAGCAGCATTAAGAGCATTGAATGTCCGTTACAATTCTTAAGGCACTGTATTAAAATAATGACAGCAGCTACTTAGACCGTGCCATCCTTTACATGGCTAACCCTCGTATACCTAGTCCGAGTGAAACAGCATGTGTGTCAAAACCATTTACTTAGAATAGATGTGCAGTAAGATTCCGTGGATAAATCCTGCGAAAAAGCATTGCTTTTAACCAAATACTCAACGGCGCTAGTAGTGGCGGCGGCGGCGGCGGGTTCCAAACAATAGACGGAATTTCGAGTCCTCTTTAACCTGGGCACCTATTCGATAACGAGCACTTTTGCTTTTTGAAATATCAAAATAGAAAAAAGGTCAGGGAGAGAACAGTACATTGAACAATGCTCCGTAGATTAGAAGGACGTCGAGGTGGCCGAAGGTAACGTCGCCCGTCAGGATACAGACAGCGGAAGCCCCTCACGGAGACAGTGGATGCATACGGGATGCCGTAAGAGAACTAACGTGAAGATCGCAGTGAAACCTTGGCAATATTCGAGTATGCAAATTTTGTTGCAAAATAGCCGCTAACAATCACGGAAGGTAGTGTCTATTATAATTGGATCGTCTGTATTTGTAGGTAACGACGAAACCCATTCGTTTGGTAAGGAGGCGATAGAACAGCAGTCGAATGCTTGACTCTTGCATGGTCGCAGTACAGAGCGCTTCGGAAAGAAAGTCATTCAGACTTTCTTTCTCTCACTTCTAGCCTCAGATGGAAGCGACAGCCGTATAGATTCACGACTGTTCTGCTTTTGAATTGTATATTTCTAAAACGAATGAAATTCGCTCGATTAATTAATGCTAATCATTGCTATATCGTTAAATATAGTTTTTCACTATTTTTTACTAACAAATACAAAAACCCTATTGTAGGAAGAAAACAATAAATTTTCTAAAATATCTCATTATTCTACAAGGGTTACTGCCATCGTGCCCTTTTTTATCATTATGCGGCATTAAACTGATTGTCGGAACGCCTGAAATATTGTGAAAATATTTTGATAATCGTGATGCTCCCTTCTACTAACCTGTGCGCAGTTTGACCTGAAGTACACTATAGATTTAACAATAATTTGTGTCCGTAACCGTAACGCACAACTTTCTCCATCACGCTATTAAAATCTCATAGCATGTAGTTTCCAACGGTCGTTTAGGTACACCATGGTGAGCTGCTGATTACCGGGCTAACAAAAACTTCGGCCTAATGTTTATCCGGTTAAGAAGCGCTGCGATGACCAAATGAGGAATAATGGACCGTGGCTAAATACACTTAACGAAAAGAACCGCTGAGCTCCAATCGAAGCCCTGCCATGACATGAAGAGACGAGGTAAACGCTTCCGTAAAGCACTGACTACAGCCTATATTGCATACATCGTTATTGTAGATCAAAGATTATCCATTTGTGCCTACATTCAGGTCGTTGTTTACCCAAAACAAATCACATTGACAGCATTAGCAATAATTTGTTGCAGCTTGGCCTGCGTAGTTTATGTTAACCGAACAACTACGTTACCATCGCCACTAGACGAAATAAGGACATAACGAATAGTAATATTAATCGATTCACCCATTTCCTAACATAAAGCAAATAGTCCCAGGAAATTGCACGGGTCGAATGATGAGTAGGGCATCCAGAACCCATTCACAACGTAAAGTATCATACTGCTGTCGCCCGGCAAAACAAGGCCAAGCGATGGCGTCATTTTTTCCAAGTTACTTAGCTTTTCAATACATTTTCGTAACTAACTCACGACAGCGAGGGTTACTTCATACTCTGAAATCAGAGTTTACGTAAATTTCTTGTGTAAGCAGTGCGAAACTGTGCTGGTGCTGCATAATAGGAGCAGTGTACGGGCGTGGTCACCTCAAATCTCTACAAAAATGCCGATGCATCTACTGGCAAGCCAGCGGTGGACCAGAGTAATCTATGGACTGCAAGTAGCTTCGAAAGCAGATGGGTTCTTAGCGGTAAAGGATACTTTGCTAAAGTATCCTTTACCGCTTTGGCTCAACGTAATGGCGACCCGCACTTTCACGGGCAATTGAAACATTTTTTGGACTCATCAGAATCGTGTGGGTTATAAACTGTTCACCGTCTGATAGCACAGTATTTTCCGGATAGGGACATTTGGAATAGGGTACGTGCGTTCGTGCGCGTGTGCTAAGTGTGCTGGTGACGAAAGAAGGCAGTAAAAGTAGGTCTCCTTCTACCCCGTCGGCAATGACCCTGTAAATCTACCGCTGGAGAAAGGTGTTAGACGCTAAAAAGTGAAGGGAATAGACGGGATCACCACAAGTACTACCGCGACAACAAGATAGATCTCAAAACCTCATGGCTCGTGCAAAACACCCTCATTCGCGTTAAGAGCCGGAAGTAGTACGAGCCGCTAATCGGCTTTTGATTCAATGAAATTTCGTACGACACACGCACGAGAAGATTGCGAGGAGGTCTGCACAGTCGGACGTAGCAAGCACTAGAGGACACCTGCCAAAGGATAAGGACATCTGGCCGGATAAGTGCGGCCGTGGAATGGCAATAGGTCAAACTTCAATATACCAATGAATACACTTGTCAACGTTAAGGCATATAAAAAAAGTTGTAAGACATCAAAATGCACTCCTGGTAAATAAGTTCCATAACGTAGTCGAAAAGTTGTGTTGCTCTGCTCT